>NW_013667375.1:36238-44226 GCF_000517525.1 Limulus polyphemus | reverse complement strand
CTTAAACTGACTAAATTAGGGACGGTTAGCGCAGATAGCTCTCGTGTAGCTTTGTGCGAAAGTCAAAAACAAACAAACATAAAATTTATCATGAAAGTAAAAATATCGATTCAATTTTAAACTTAAATCGTTTCTGAATTAAGCAATTTTCTGTTGTATCACCAACGTTTTTAACTTAAAAAAAGAAACCTCTTTAATCAACGGAACCTTTAAATTAAGAAACCAACAAATATTTTTCCAGTTTTGTTGTCAACACATTTCATTTTAAACTTTCAGTACATAGACAAATAACAATATTAGGTTATACTTTTGTTGCTAAGCAGCAGGACATAAAAGCCATTGTTGGAACACAGTGTTACCAAAACGTACTGGCTTTTCTGTTTATTAGAAGTTGTTAATATAACCGATTTATTTTAATAATTATTCTATTAATACGCCACAAATTCATTTCATGAATGATCTTAATTTTAATTGGTCACAAAGGAATTTACCGACGTTTTGACTGTCTAGACTGCACTTTTCTGCCTCTTTGTTGGTGAAGCTTAATTTTGCAAAATTTATTTACTTCAGTTAGCTATGAAATGTGAGGTTAAGGAATATAATAATGTCTCATACATTGTCATAATATAGTAACAATTCATGCAGTTCTTAATATGATCTATTATTAACAGTGCCACATTTATATTTGTAGGATATCAGCTCTTAGTTCGAGATATTCACTAGTGTTATACTTTAGATTTTCCA
This sequence comes from Limulus polyphemus, assembly GCF_000517525.1. Classification (NCBI taxonomy): domain Eukaryota; kingdom Metazoa; phylum Arthropoda; class Merostomata; order Xiphosura; family Limulidae; genus Limulus; species Limulus polyphemus. The sequence goes on along the minus strand of NW_013667375.1, from coordinate 43,482 downwards.
ATGGTGAACAATTTATCTATATTAATAAACGTTCTTATTTCCATTTATGTTAATTTAGATAAAATATCCTATCAAGCCATCATTAATCTAAGAATGTTTAGTAATTCTTGATGAAAGTTTTTACCTGAATGGTCGTCCATCGAGTGTTGCAAAATTTAAAATTGTAGTACATGTCTTACCTTTCCTTCTGAGCGAGCATGACATAGTCTGATGGTTAAGGCGCTCGACCTAGAATCTGCGGGTCACAGGTTAGAATCTTATGACCGAACATGCTTGCCCTTTCAGCCATAGAGGCGTTAAAATGTGACGTTCAATCCCACCTAGAGTATCCTAAGAGTTGACGATTGGCGGTGATGTTGGTCTTCCATCTAGTCTATGACTTCAAAATTAGCGACGACTAGCGTAGATATCCCTCGAAAAAGTTTGCGTGAAAAAACGGTAACACTCTATATCCTTTATTTTATAGTATTGTGAACAAGACCATTTAGCTGAGTGAGTTAGGCTAAATTGTATTAAGTTCAAACAGGTTTGATTACATTTAATTTCAATTCATGGTCCAATCATAATCTAAAGAGACAGCTTTAATTATATTATGATTATTTTTAATAAGTTTTAGAGTTAATAACTACTAAAGTGTCAAATAAGGCTTATAGTGTTCAAAAACATAAATTAAAAACTATAGTTAATATAACACACATTGATACCTATGTATGCTCACCAGAAAACCAAATTCTTGAATACAGTTCACTTTTAAAACCGATAAATCTCTAAAACAAAATGCAAATTTGCTATACCAACCTTTATTCTAATAAAATAATTAAAAACTTTTTAAATGTTAAGTATTTTTTGCGTCGTGGGTCGTTTAAATTAAGTTTTTTGCAAAAACCATTTTATGATAAAATAATGAGTTTTAAAAAGAACGCTTATAAATCGGATGTGGCTCACACTAGAATCCATTTCTATTGGCAAGTACCTCAGGGTGACTTTTTCGCAACCAAGAAATCTGAGTGATATCAAGATGGGAGGAACAAACGGGATTGTTTACAAATAAACTGAGTCTTTCAAATATTGTTTCTTTGCTAAGTGCAAAGCTGCACAATAACCTACTGCTCTGTGTACCGCAGGTATCTAACCCGAATTTAAGGTTATAAGTCCTTAAGCTTACTGCTGAGCCACCAGGGGCTTTCGTGATAAGTGTAATAAAATGTATCTTTCGACGATAGTTGAGTTCCGAAAAATTATATATGCTCAACAAGTTTTCGAAGCTACTGGCAATGTGAAGGATCAGTATTTCATTTACTTTAATTCTGCTTTTCATTACTCTTAAATTCAAGCTTAATTAAAAGATTATTCATGGTAATTTACAATAGGCAAAACTATTTCATGAACTTTGTCACTCGTAATTTAGAAACGCAGCTCGTTTGCTAATGGGAGGATTAAGCAGTTAATAAACAGTTACAAGAAACATCGTGCTTTATTGCGTTAGCACTTTATTCTAAAGTGTTTGTAATTAGTTTTGGTTAGGCTAAAACTTTCGTAAAGATGTTTTTATTATAACTTTATACCTGCTGTAGTTGGACCGTCGATTTTGGAGAAAGTTTGTAAATATAAAGTATAAACAAATACAGTGTGAATTTTGTTGTTCTTACCATAATTTTTCTGATTCTAAAATTTTTTGTTTCCAAATTAAATGACTTTGACTTATCTCTATATTTTGAACTTAAATTAAAATTTTCTAAATCAGCCTTTATTTTGATAATAATTAAACCTTTTGTATTCCAAGAAATTTTACATTGTGTACAGTCGAACTTTTCTATGAAAACCATTTTACAACAAAATAATGTGTCGTTTTCCCTATTATTTCGCTTGTAATTTAATGATTATTTCATGCAATTGTTTATGATATATTAGTCCTATAGATGTAGGATGAAGCTTTATAAAACCTTCAATGGAGACAATAACAGCCTTGATTTCAAAACTTTGATAAGAGTGGTTATCGGTTTCATGCAGTCGACCATCTCTAGATTATTTGCACGTGGGGGGAGGGGGTATTATCTTCTGCGAAAGAATTTATTTACGTAAATTATATCAGAAAAATATCATCTCTTTTACAAAACCAGGAGAGTGATTTCGTTAGGCTATACCTGTCCATTGATAGAGTAGTTTATTTTTTGTAGACCTTTATGAGACGTTGAATGCAAAGTGTTTTGATAGCATGCCAAAATTATTTGTGACACAGGTTGCACTGAACTCAATATGGTTAGAATGTGACAAGTAATCTAATAAAAATGGACATACATTTTAAACTTGCAATTTACACCATTTTACATATCTCATTTCAATCAACATCACTTCCAGCACTATAGAGATGGTAAGCACGCCATTTTTTAATGAAAAGCTCTATCTTCACTACTGACCTCTCTGTTCAGACAATGGCTGCTGTGTAAGATATCTAGAAAACATAATTCTAAAGCTGAACTAAAGTAATAAATAATGCTCAGACAAGAGTGCTGTAATGCCCATGGAATGAGGAAGAAATGTAGAGCGTTATTATCTCAGTACTGGTGGTCTAAAATGATGGGTCTTTTTTTATGTAGACTTGTTCCTAATCTAAGAGTAATTTATGTGTAATTAGTAAAATTCAACCACCAACAGAGATATTAGAGATCACTGCAATTACGTTGTAATAAATGTGGTTTAGTTTTGTTTTCTCCTGAACAAAGGGGCATGGTTGCTTTAGAAACCTTAAGAATACGTTACTTAAAAAAACGAAAAAAAAAACAAACGTGGCTTACATTACACTCCAATGGGTGTACAACATCAGTGTTTACAGAAGATACTCATGTTGTTTAATTATGCCTAATTTATCCGTACTACTTCTCCTGTGAGGCTTTGTGTCGCCGACCTTAAGGGTTTGTACCCAATCCAACACAGTGCTTTCTCGTGACATGACGAGGTACGAAGTCTCATGTTTACTGCATGAATAACAGAAATAAATCAAATATATGTGCAATTTCGTGTGAGTGTGGGTGCGTGGTTCTATACATCTGTTCCAAATAATTTTAATTTAACTTGATAAGAAGAGTCCTGACGTTTTATAGCGCTCAAACTGGCAAAGTATAAAAACCCTTCAGGTCACAGGCATGATGAATTAGTAAAGCAGACTGCTGACGATTAAAAACACGTGATTCCTTGCATGCCCATTACGAGGTTCTTGCAAGAAAGGTGCATAAGGTTGCCCTTTGAGACATTAATTGCAAACATTTCTGCTGAAAATCTACTGATAATAATGTACTTGAAAATCTAGTGGTTTATTATTTTATTTCACCATATATATATTGCATTCAGTTAGAGCAGTTCATTGACAAACTGTTACATTTTTCCTTCTTTGTTGTGCAATTCAGATACAATCTTACAGAGTTTCTCACGGTCAACAGTACAATAACTATTTTGAATTGTTAACAAGATTGAAAATATTTTGAAAGTCCTAACAATACGACACCGAACGAACTATTACAGAACATTTTGATTACTGTTTTCTCCAATTTTAGGATTTTTACGTCAGTAATTGTTTTTAACTGTATTCCTAATGACAGTCACTGGGAATTTTAACAAATTTAATCTAATTCTCCATTGTCTCCTAATGTCCATCTTTTACTCTCTTTTTTTCACGTTTATATATTTCTGATTTTAAACTGTGGTATTAACTTCACTACGATATGAAAGTGTTAGTTTTATTGTTACCAGTTTGTTCCTTGATTCTGCTTTAAGGTGTTTACCAGATGTACGCTTTTCCATAGAAACAGTTTTGCTTATTTCATGTTACTAGTAGATGTACCCGTACAATGAATGGTGAAAGGTTTATGAAAGCTGACAAATCATGTATTGATTTTATGGACAAGGGTCGTTACTTCGTTTTATCGAAAAGCAATAAGTAACATGTGACTTAAAAACGTCTCACTTAATATAAAGAGTGTGTATCTTGAAAACATCTATAAATAACGTGTCAAAAAGAAGTCCCTTAAATGATAGGGTTTTAAAATGAAATGCAATTGTAGAATTAATGTTTTATCAGTCTTTGATCCAAATACGCCATTAGTGAATGAAAGTACATAGACTATATGTATACCCCAAGTAATGAAAGAGGAAACTGGAAAATCTCCCCAGTACCCCTAGTGGCCACCCCACTGACTGATCTGTATTTAGCATCACTGGAGCTATAAAATATATGTATTTTAAAAGAAAAATAAATTCTTATGGATAACTCTCGAATATTCCTAGTTGATTAAACCATATTTGACAGGTCTAAATAAAAAAGTGTAGGAGAAGTTAGAGGACAAACAAACAACTTCTCTCAAATCATAGCAGGATTCCTGAGTGGTCTCACGTTAGTGACTATATGTCTAAAGATCAAGCTGGATTTGAAGAAGGCTGGGATATACTCAGAATTTTATTGCTGATGTTAAGTATGTCAGAAAATATACTGGAGTCGTCGTTGTCTTTGGACTATTCTGGTTGTTTCTGCAGCTTATCTCATCTTACGGACTCTAAAACTTGTAAAGTACTCGATCTCATTTCTGAATGGTATAAATAATAGTTTCCCAAACTTGGGGGCCCAACCCAAAAGGAGTTCACAAGGCTATCGTAGAGAGATATACAGTAATTTCTTATTACTTTGTGTGTAGGGGGAGGGACAGTTGTCACAGCCTGAAATATATTCAAAGGGAAGTCCAGTAAAAAAAGGTTTGAAAAACCCCTGGTATAAGTGATGTTATATTTTACTTTTGAGAGTGGTAGAATATATATATATATATATAGAAGATGATCTGTGTTGGTTGATCTACGACACACAGTAATTCATAAGTAATTTTTATATATATAATTTTTGATGCTGATCTTGGGAATTTAGGTTAGAAAGGAAGTTGTCAAGAGAGTTTCAATTATATGCTCATATTAAAAAGTTGTCATCAACTCAGCAGACCCAGAAGCTGCACCTAAGTAGAGATGGAACTTATACCAACTTGAATTTCTATACGTTCTGGAAAACTTCAACAACCGCGTTTCTTCTCTACAAATAACTCTTGCCACCACAGCTCAACTACATTGCTCTAATCTGGTGAATATCTCGTTTCTTTAACGTTCGAGAGGTTAAGATTAAAGTTTACAATATCACATCTGACGTTTTCTCTTCCTATGCCGGAATTGGTAGAGAGCTGTAATCACTTCTCTTCTCTACAGTTTCTATGTCAATGGCATTCCTTTTATTTCTTTATGTCGAGCGCATGAAACACAGACTGATAATGATATTTCTGTTTGGATCACTTCTAAAAGCTCTCTTATAGCTTCCAAAAACGATTAAATTATTTCAGATGGCCTACAACTATGACATTCCAGCTGTCAAGTGTATTTAAGTCCGTTAAAACTTAAGTATTCATTTTCACAAGAAAGTTTTTATTCATCTCTCTTTGATAGAATTCTAAAATGCGTCCTTTCCTACATGGACTACAGTAAAATCCACAATTTTCCTATGATTTTCAGTTAAAAGTGCGACAAAAACGTAAGTGCTTGTGTTAATCATTATGCTTGGCTGGGACATTTGGGAACGTTGAAAGTGTGAAAAATATTGTTAGCTTTGTACCGTTTTATTCCTTATCAATCCCTTGACCACCTACTACTTAAATGTGATTGCATATCCTTTCTTATCATGTTTAACCCTACTATTAAGTCTTCCGAAAATCCAGAGTTCTGCATTTAATTTGCATACCCAGATGATAGATATTCTTATCAAACATTTACATGATAATACCAATCCTACTACCAGTGAAAGTCGATTCTATGTTATTCTTCTAAATAACGCGGTACACAATACTTCTCGTTTATCAACACATTTAAGATATGTGTTTGATGTTGTTTGCCGGATCATAAAGATTTCAGTCGTCGCTTCTCATACAATTCTGCTTTTTTTAAATTATTTTTTGCCTTCTATCTCAATCACAATTTCATCTTCATTTTCTGGATAGCTACCTATTTTATTGCCAATGAATTATATTTCCCAATGTTTTTAAATTACGATAAGATTCATCAGAAACTTGTTAAGAAAAAAATGTATTTCACTTTTTGTTATTTTAAACTATATACATTACACTGTTTCTCAAATTAGACCAGTAATAAATTCGTTTATTTTTTATCAAATGTTTATGTTTATTTTGTGATACATATACCTACACCCGAGATAAATATGTAATATATACATTTGTTTAAAGAATTGAAATATTACTTATCCCCTCTATAACACTAATTTATTTTGTTAAACGGTGGTGAAGGTTAGTATTTTTACTGTGAATTTCGATCAAACACACTTTTTCTACGTGTTTTTTTTTTCTGTTTTTGTATGCATAATAGTTCAATCGACAATTCTTATCTCTGTTTATTGGCGTTTTTATTTTATTCCTTTTCCTTAATGTCATATATATATAAATCAAAATGGTTTAATTTCATACATATTATTAATTATGACTAAATATATACATATAAACACATTTTACTACTTATTTAAATACCTTGTTTGTTTTTTCTTTACTTGTTGTTGTTTTTAATGCAAGAAGGTTGTATTTATATCCAAGTTCTAAATACAATGAAGTTCCAATTGTAATATTTATTGTTTATTTATTATTGCCTGATAATTCCTGTTTCACCCTGTATTTAAGCTTTTTAATGGAGTAACAAATTTCTGTACGAAAGCTAACATCAATGGGTAATGATAACGTCGTTTACGTAAACTAGAATCACGATTTTTATAAATTACGACAAGTTAATAATACTTATAAACGCGGATACTCCGTTTGAAACTATGCCACCTCAGTGAAACTGGTTGACACCATTGTTGTGGTTTTTGAGTTATGGTGTAATAAAAAAGAAGCAGAAGAAAGAAGAACAAGAAATTCAAACTTTTTGCTATGATATTTACGGACATTCCCAGTCATCACATACATGTTGTTATAAAAGGAAACACTGCATAGTATTGTAAAGTTCTGATAACCTATTGAAGATATACTTAAAATACCATTTCGATGAACAATCCTACATAAGCAGTGCTATCGCCTGCATGATATGAATTCAATAAGATGTCCTAGTAGCACTATATTGATGAATAACACATAAAATATGCTCTACATTAATCGATCACTAGGAATGTCAATAATATCTAAGTGTGTATGAAACAAATAAACGTCAGTTAATTTCTT
>NW_013667375.1:32883-35385 GCF_000517525.1 Limulus polyphemus | reverse complement strand
TAGCCCCCCCCCGTGACTTAGCAGTAAGTAGGAAAGCTTATAATGATAAAAAATCGATACTTGCAATGGGCACAGAAGAGATAGCCCATTGTGTTGCTTTGCGCTTAACAACAGACAAACAAAATCCTTTCGACTGCCATTTGAAGATTCTCGTTTACCCAGTTATAAACACACATTTTGCCCATTTTAATGGTCGTTATTTAAGGAACTGTTCGTTTACTGCTTTCTTTTGGAAAATGTGCATAGTCTAATAGTTAAATGTGTTGAACTACGAATCAAAAAGTTCGATTCGTGCTGTCACTGACAATAAAGTCCGTTATTCGGTTCAAATAGCTGGACAATGTCCTTTTTACGGCGGACGCTACTAATTGGCTGCACTACTTCTATTTGGTAATTTAAACTTATGGAAGCATATACTTGAACCTTATGTGCTGACCGACCATTCAGTCCATGTGTCGCAAAAGGTGACCTTCAAGTTGAAAATTAGGCCTACCCTGTGTATTTTCATCTCCATTTCTCAACTTCACATTGCTTAGCATTGAGAAGATTATAATATTTTTACGGGACCAAATATAAAAGAATCTTCACAATAAAACTGGAATTTAGTTTCAGTTCACTCTTCACTGTGTAGAAGAACTCACATTTCAGTCGCATTTAGTTAGTTCTAGACAGCTAAGACGTGCTTTGATTTCTTAAAGCTGATCAACTTAGGCGTTATACACTACACCATAAAACTGAATTCCTCGTAAACGACAGATATAAATACAGTTTAACGAAAAGCTAAGTGTTTTTTTTATACTTTCTTGTAAGCCTATGCATGTAAATACAATATGTCGTAAAAGTGGATTAAATGAGATACCGATTATTTTGATAGATTTCAGATTGCTGACATCAAACGATTGTTAATTCATATCATATAACTTTATATATTTATTTCAATAAGTAAAAAACTTAGAAGCCAAAGTACTGTCATTATTTGGAACCGTATAGTATCTTCTTTGTGATTAGTATGCTTGTTACTTTCGAAGAGAATTATCTCAGGTATGGGGCTTACCTGTACAAACAGTTCAGAATTGTGATACTGTTGGATGTGGTAGCTGTTGTGTTTTTTATTATGACTATGAATGAGAAACCCAATAGGCTTTTGCTGAAGGTGGTGGTATATGTGGTTCCTGATACATGGTATGGATTTATTTACAATCTTTTCGGTGTAGCTATCCGTTTATCATGCCATAAAATTTACACTTTAACAGTTCAGAAGAGCTCTGATAACTACTCTCTAGGAAGTTCCCCAATCTTCACTATCTTTAAATAAGAACGCTTTAGTTAATAATTACGTTACAGCCTAAACATTCAAACATTTCTTCTACCAAGATTCAGGTTACTAACCGTAACCCTGTTAGTAATAGCAATACGTACAGAAGATCAGAAATCAACAGATGTTGTAGTTATAAATGGGGTCCTTAATACAAAGGGACATCTGATAGTGTTATATATGAAACATTGAAAAATTGAATGATAATCACTGAAGGTGAATACGTTTGTTGCCTTTCAAACTTTTCTCAAGGAGAGGCCAATTAGTCGATGCTTTTCAAATTGGGCAAATACTTCTCACTTGTATGCCTTTGAAATCTTTATATCATTATCGATGTCAAGAGATTACAACTTGCTCTGACACATTCAGAGAACCAAACTAGAGCTAAGTCTTTAATGGTAAGGATTAGTATCATTTTGTGTTTTCAGTTTTACCGTGTAGAGAAAGGCAAATTAAGGTTCCTAAGGTTCATTAGTGATTTCAGTACCAAAAAGATTGGTCATGTTTCACCAGTATGCAACTTTGTTTGTTTCGAACTCCCCAAAAAGCTATTCGAGGGCTAGCTGCCCATAATTTTGGATTGATAGACAAGAAGGGAGGCAACTAGTCAACACCACCCACCGCCAACTCTTGCGCTACTCTTTTCGAGCATTAATCGTTACATTATAACAACCACGGCTGAAAGGAGGAGCATATTCGGTGATAGGATTCGAACCCACGACCCACAGATAAAGTATCGAGTGTCTAAACCACTAGGCCATGCCCAGTATGTCAGTCTCAAACACGGGAAGAATCGCATTGTCAAGAATTGTTCTGACTGTAAAGATTAAACGAAACTATTAGGTCGTCAGGAAATTAATGTCGCGTTTTAGAACACTTTCATTAACCACCCCTCCCAAAAAAAAACGTACATCACGTATAACAGTTAAATAAACCTCCCAAACGTCACGTTAGTGTAGCCTATATAATGTGTAAAGTTTAGTATACTATAATCCCTTATAGCGCTGTTTGGATACAAGAAGGGAAACAACGCCTCTGTAGCCACAAAGAATATCAAAGAAGTTTATGGAAATGTTTTGATCGTTCGTCAGCGACAATAATGGTTCACCAAATTTCGTTCAAGTGACTTTAGCTTTAAAAACTGTAATGGCAGGGGCCGACATGTTGGAATTGATATTGATGCTCTG
>NW_013667375.1:29127-32507 GCF_000517525.1 Limulus polyphemus | reverse complement strand
AAACATCTAAGGAATATTGGAAAACTCCATAAAGAAGATGTTTGGGTGCCTCACGAACTCTCCGATGATCATAGTTTCCAACGTTTCCAACTTGTGAACGTGGCTTCGTCTCTTCTGGCGTGTAATGCGCGTGAACAATTTTTAGACAGAATCGTCACCGGTGATGACAAATGGATTCTCTACGCGAATATTAAACGCCAATCAGAGCAATAACAACCCGATTGTAGGATAAAAAAGCATCATCGATAAGAATGGGAAACTATTTCATTTAATAAATATTTTGTTTCGATATATAAGTTGTTGGGGATTTTTCATATAAAAAAGCGGCATTAATTTCTTGCCGACCTAATACTAATTGAGAATGCACTAATTATGTTAAAGCTGCAATATACACACACTAACCTTTCCACTTAGGGGTAAAATAAATATCAGTACAAATGTCTCAATATCGTATTATTGTTCAAAGTTTGATGTGGATGCGGTGAAACTGACACATATCTCAGGTTTGTTTGATTTCGCGCAAAGCTACACGAGGGCTATCTGCGCTAGCCGTCCCTAATTTAGCAGCTAGTCATCACCACCCACCGCCAACTCTTGGGCTACTCTTTTACCAACGAATAGTGGGATTGACCGTCACATTATAACGCCCCCACGGCTGAAAGGGCGAGCATGTTTGGTGTGATCTCAGGTTTAAAAAGGTTAATTTGCTATTTTCTGATCGAATAGTACCCACGACCCTATAGTTTGGAGCACATTTTTACCGACTAATTGTATAGACGTTCAGAATTTTCCAACTTTGAAAGACAGAAATGGATGCTGATAATGCCAATCTTAACACACGTTTCATTTCTTCGTTTCCCTCTTTCTTTCTAAACCTTAACGCCTTTCTTTTCTTTAATCAAAAAGCGCAATCTGATCTCTTCAATATATATTTAATTTATTTTTTATGTAAAAATAGTCACGGAAGTGTATATTGGTAGGATACTAAGAATTATCATAATGATATCAATAATGCAATTCAAAACGCTATATAAAAGTATTACGTAGCTTACTAAAGACTAGTCAACTGTAGATACTAAATCAAACAATTTAGTGGGTCATTATTCAGTGTTGGAAAACTCGAAATTTCTTTCGTTGCTACAACCCAATCTAATCTGTGTACCACACTTGCTGCCCTCAAAATCGTTAAGGACCGTCAGACCCTTCCTTTATCAATCGTACGTAATACAAGTCATATTTTAGGATACAGGAAGAGACCTCATGTTGACTCCTAGGAGCCTCATGCTGCTTACCACTGTCATATAGGTTCAAAGTATAAAGAAGCTGTTTAATCATTTAATAAAAAATCAATGACTTATTATGTCTTATGCAAAATTGACTTATATATATATGTATATTGGTCAGCGGCAAGTTTACGGACTTCAAATATTAAAATCCGGAGTTTAATTCCCCCAGTGAACAGACCATAGCTAGTTAATTCTGTAGGCTTGCACTAAAACAAAGAAGAAAAAACATGCAAACCTTGTGCAACTTCATAAAAAGCAGTAATAACACAGCATAAAGAAATTAATACAACATAAAAAAACCTGACTAGTTTTAATCGACAAGACAAGTTTATCATTCTCAAACGTTGAAAATCACAAACTTGGCCTCTCGAAATCAGTCTGGGTTTTATATTTTGTTAATATTTTGTACGTTTATATGTTGATGCGTTATTATTGTTTTTTTTATACATTTTGTTCTTCGTTATATTTGGCAGATGATCCTATAGGTTTTGATGAATTTTATATATGCTCAAATACTCCTGTAATATTTAGCTAGTACATATAACTTACGTATACAAATACCACTTTTGAAACTAATGAAGACAAATTTATTTTATTACATAGCACCTTTAAAATATTTTCCAAATATATACTGCTACCCATTTCAATCGTAATTGAAGAAATGTATACAACTTATACTAATCATTTGTTTGCCTTCACTCCATATAGTGACTTTTGATCACTCAGATATACATAAAGGCTGAAATTAAACGTGATTTTATGAGCTTTAAAACGAAAACTATCAGTGGCGATGAAATCCAAAACATTCTTTAAAAACAAGGTTTTGTAAGTTTCTATGTACATTTGCTGCCTTTGTTCTCCCTAAATGCGAATTACATCCGATCGGGAAGTGATATTGTTTCTAAAATTCTCATTAAAAAATGCAAATCATCTTACAGGTTTATTAGCTACATAAACATAATATTAGAGATAATTATTTTTAACATTTTCCTGGCTGTGTTAACACTTAAGTTTTCTTTCTGATGCTGAAACATCCTGTCGCGAAGATCGCCAATCTTAGGAACATCTTGCTACGCGTACCAAGATCAACTGTGCGTGGATTCAGTGTTAGTTCTGTTAGAGGTTATACAAGCCGTTAGAACTAAGCTTCCTAAGTTAAGGATTAACTTTATATATGGATTTCTAGTTTTCTAGCCAACTGCATATCCTGTCTAAGTTATTCTATCCAGCTGGAGAACTACAAGGATCTTTAACTAGTCCTCTTCCCTATGTAAGTGATATCCCCTTCTCTCCTCTAAGCCAGACCCACTCATCACAATTTGCTGATGATATCTCCATTTGTAGCACTTCTAAACGACCTCTCTTAACTGCCAAGCCAGTTCAAATGTTAATAAATGAGCTGCAGCTGTGGTGCTTCAGGTGGTGTGTGCTTTTCATCCTTAATATAACTTAAGTTGATACCTCCTGACAGCGTTGAAGAACTTCCGTGAATTTAATTAAAATTGAATGATAACGTTTTCCCACCTGCACTAGTCATGTTCAATTATTTATTTATACACATGCTTTTATTTTTGTTAAGGAATATAATACTTAAACACCGCCTAAGCGTTAAGGTGTTAAAAAGATGATACATTTATAATATACTTCATATTTCTTATCAACACCTATATAGCATTTGTTCATCCTGTGTTTGAATGTGGTTTTGTTATAATTAGCAACTTACATCTCATAAACTACGAATCATATATAATGCAGTCTTGTGTATTTACATTAATATATAAATGACCAATCTTCCTATACCTTCTCTATCATACATGTGAGCTCGTATTCTCGTTCCCTCTTTGAAATGTTCTAGATACTCTACCTCAAGAAACATCTGCACTAAACAGGTTTTATAGCTCAATAATCCTCTTCTGTTGAGACAGTACCAGCCACCTTATGATACAGCTTGGCACATACAGAGTGTTAATCACACTTTACTTATATATATATATATATGTATATATGTGTGTGTGTGTGTGTGTGTGTGTGTGTCTAGTACTAAGTGGTGTACGACACTCGGACCGAAGCGAGTGAGTGTAGACTGTAGCGGGC
>NW_013667375.1:25701-29087 GCF_000517525.1 Limulus polyphemus | reverse complement strand
GTCGTACAATACAGAGTGTATACGTACTACTATTACTTATATATATATATATATATATGTGTGTGTGTGTGTGTGTGTGTGTGTGTCAGTACAATGGTGTGACACTGCCGAAGCGAGTCGAGTGTAGACTGTATGGGCGATGTTTAGCACCATTATATTTGGCTCACATCAAATTTCTAGCCTTTCGACAGTACAATGTCGCCATGGAAGATTTGTGATTGACGGGATATATCCTACACCCTTTTACCAAGGAAGAACACTCGAATAGTGAAACTGTTAAAGATTGAAGAGCCAGTAGGTACAACATATATTTTCTTTTATTTTCTCTGTATAAGAAGAAAGCCAAGGAGTCTTAAATCACACCTCAATTAACTCATTCTGTAGCTTGTTCTCATCTGAAAAATGAAGATTACCTTTACAAAACAAGATGTTCCGACCCAAAAAGTATCATTACAAATATCAAATACATCTCGTTGTCGGGTAATAGTATGTAATCATAGACATGAGAACGAATACAGTCGATGATGGTGGAAGTAGTTTCAAGGTCAACAGTTAACCTCAATAATGTCAATTACATGAAGCTCGACTGTACTGATAAAAGCCATGAAATGAAGAATGGGGACTGTGATGTCCAAGAATATTTAATTAGCTTAAACACTTGTACGGTTAGCATAAACTTGGATTCAAAACCTCTTCAGTATTGATTTTATTTTTATCCAAAATATATTCACAAAGTATTATATTTGTTTTCATTCATTACTAAGTGTTCATTGGTCTTGAATGGTCTGGAAATGAATATGAAATATTTTACATCTTAAAAAGAGTCATTATGCAACGTAGTTCAACACATGAGACTCTTTTTCACTTGGATAACATTAAAGACAAGAATCATGAACCACGATAGTGGTTCATAATAGGTATCGCCTAGGGTTTTCACAAATATTCTAGCAGAATATGCGGAAAACAAATCTTAAAAAGCAGACTTGTTCTCGAAACAACACTCAATACCTTTATCTCAATAGCTAAGGCTGCTAAAGTATTGATAATAGCAAAAGAAATGATTTTCCGATTGTTTGTTAAGTTCAAAATTCAATTATTTGTTCTTCATATTACTCTAGTTTCACAAGCCTATAGAAAAAATGAGTATGTATATTTTAATCAAACCTGAGCAAATCTACTAAAAAAACTCATGTGCAGGTCATAGGACTATTTTTATATTGATTATTGAAAAAGAAAGAGAGATTTGATCAGATTTTCATCACTACTGGCCAAGTTTCTGTTCGAAGCCATTCAAACACCGAAGCCTACAGCAAAAACGACTAGTTATACTGCGCCAAAATCTATTCACAGCTACTAAACAAACTCATGCGAAGGCGGTTGAGCTATATTTAATTTGATTCTTGAAAGTCGAGATTTTCACCCTCTAAAATTTTCTAAGTTCTTCTTCGCTACCAAAGTAAGCGTTTTTCAAAGCCATTTAAGCACCGTTATACCAGTCAGATATGCTCTGTTTTATACTGGTCGGAAATGCTTCATTTTATTAGTGTAAACCATGTGTATATTTATAACAGTGTCTTCGTCCTTATTATTATTGATCACAGTTTTGTAATCAGCTACCGAATAAACGGCTACGAATATTTTAGGGTAGTTATAAAATTAATTCAAGTGCCTTTGTTTTTTCGCCCTGAAGAATTTCTCTAAGTCAATTACTTTCAGTCATTTAAAAAATCCGGTGTTGTACTAATAAGCATTAACGGGAAAATAATTTTAACAACTTATAACGCCATGTTAATTGGAAACTGCCATGTTGAAGATTCATCATTTCTCGAGTTCTCTGTTGTACTTTGTGTCTACGTGGTTTCTCACAGTAGACGACTACTATAGTACATTTCTCTACTCTTATGAGTGTTGATTTATTCCAATGATTTTCGTACTTCGCTGAAATTGTTTATGCGTATTTTAGTATTATTTTATTATTGTTATTCATATTTTTGCTTCACAAGCCTACAGTAAAATCGGCTGGGTATTTTGCACCAAAACCCAGACAGATATACTCCATGACTTATTTAAAAAGTTGATTATTTTTCATTGAAAGTTGATTTAGTAGCTATAAACACATAATATATGCGATGCTGTTGTGAGCCTGTTAAACTCGTGTTTACACAAAACCTCAGGCATAAAACCACCTGGAACAGTAAATAATGGTTGGGTGAAAAAAAAAGCCAATCCATCAGTAAACTGTTGAAAAACACGAAATATTCAACTGAATACATAAGTATGTTTGTAGCTTAAAATTTATTCTCCATAAATGGACATAAAAAACAAGATAATCATAGATTGTTAATTCCAAAAAGGGGAATAGGGATCGTCAAAAAGTACAGAAACAAGGTGCATCAAAATGCTTTGTTTTGTTTTTTGTTTGTTTTATTTTTTGAATTTCGCGCAAAGCTACACGAGCGCTATCTGCGCTAGCCGTCCCTAATTTAGCAATGTAAGACTAGAGGGAAGGCAGCTAGTCATCACCACCCACCGCCAACTCTTGGGCTACTCTTTTACCAACGAATAGTGGGATTGACCGTCACATTATAACGCCCCCACGGCTGAAAGGGCGAGCATGTTTGGTGTGACGGGGATTCGAACCCGCGAGAATGAAAATGCAAAGAATATATTATCAAGCCTACAAGAAATCCGTATTTTAACTCCACTAAAATAAAAAAGAACCGTAGACATGGAGCCAAAATAGGACTTGAGAAAATAATGTAGACACTATGTCCATCCTATATGATTTTACTTATTTTTAGAGTCCCTAGTTGTAGGCTTGAAAATATATGCTTTGCATTTTGATTCACCTTGTTTCTGTACTTTTTTGACGATCCCAATTCCCCTTTTGACATTAACAATTTTTAATTACCTTGTAATAATACATGCGTACCTGAATATGTTATTTTTTCTTCATAAATCTACCATTCAAGTTGTTTTATTAGAACTTTTTTAAACTGACTTCGCTACATTCTAATTTATATTTTTAATGTTAGATTAAATCTATAAACTTTATTGAAAATTTGAGAATCTCACGTACTCTTGTTAAGTTTAATCATTGAATAGTTTAAAACTTAAAAGATTTAATTTATAGATTTTCATAACTTACTTTCAGATCTTCATGATTGCTTTTTCTCAATGTTTTGTTTGATCGCAAAGCTACACAATGGGCTGTCTGTTTATGCTCACCAGAGGGATCGAACCTACATTTTAGAGTAATAGTCCTCTAATTTACCGCTGTATCATGGTGTATTTTTCTCTCTCTTTAGTATTATATTATATATGTATGTATGTAAATACTATTAGTAAGTAAACGGTTATATAATATATATATATATATAAATAAC
>NW_013667375.1:22348-25378 GCF_000517525.1 Limulus polyphemus | reverse complement strand
GTATATATATATATATATGTAAATACATTGAATAAACGGTATATATATATATATATGTAAATACATTGAATAAACGGTATATATATATATATATATGTAAATACATTGAATAAATGGTATATATATATATATATATACCCTTTAGGATTTGCTACCGGTTATACACAGGTGGAATATACATTTGTAACTATTTCAGATATTCAGTACGAGCTGGTCAATAATATACCAAATCTTTATACTGTTAGTTAGAATATGTAAATATTGTTAACCTTCAATACTTGAATCATCAGGGGTTCACGTGATATCTAGAACGTTTTAAAATTCCATTGTCGTGTTTAGAAGAAATTTCGGATTCTGTAAAACGGCACTACGGGGGAGTAAAAAAGTAACCAGTAAGTAGATGCTGTAAATATGCCTGATGTAACATCGTTGCCTCTTTATTTGACAACGATCATAAGCTTCGTCGGTTGCCTAAAGGTCTGAGAGTTGTCTGTAACCTTTATTATTCACTTACTTTTTATCATGACTTCTCATTTTGCGTGTATTAAAAGTTGATTTGCAGAATGAAACATCCTTCTTTATCTTTTACAGCTTATTATGTACAGATAAATCTTGTGGAGCCTGACAGAGGGCGAGAGGTAAACACATGCGCTGAAAACTGAGATAGGATGTAAAAAGCTCTCACACAGAAGATTAAAGTGTGAAGTAGGATTAGTTTAACTTATGAACGTCTCACTTACTTACACTCCTTAATGAGATGGTCACGGATAAAGTTTAGTAAAAAGGATTTGAATATAAATTGCTGGACGCACTTTGGTAGGAAAAACAAATATTAAGTGGGTGTATAGATTTCTACTGCTACTGTGATTCATTATGGAAAATGTCACAAGTTTCGGCACTTACGCTGTGAATTATACGGTGAACCTGAAAGAAAATGTATTTGTGTAAAATTTGAACACTGTGAAGGTAAAGAGTAAGTTTTACAAAATATGCTATTATATCAGTATTACCACAAGATATGATCTGTCGTAGAAATGAAGCTGTCAACTAACTGACTCGTACATCACGCATTGTGACACAGTATATCGTGACAAAATATTTCGTCAAATCGTTACTCTTACATAGATTAACTTTCTTTGGTCTCTGAATATTTGATAAGTCAAGCATGTTAATCTCCTTTAATCTTTAATATACAGCCCATTAAACATACAATATTTGACGCTTTTCTGGCTGTTGAGTTCAACTAAGTAATTTTAACTGTCTGCTCGTGATAAAATATAGAACATTCCAGTAACAAACTATCTATCTCTTGCTAATTTCTACATCTGACGACACTACTAGTCATTGTAGTGTTTGAAAGTGTTTGGTACTGGCACGACAGGACCAGTCATTTCTATGTCCTCCATGTGCAGTTAATGTCGTAAACTTTATTTTATGAATCTTGTTCTAAATGAAATACTTCACCGTTGAAAGGACATGGTTTCGTTTGTCACATACATGCTTGCACCACCCAATGTAACATGATAAGGCATGTTATCTACAAGCAAGCGTGACCCAGCAGATATCAACATGATTTGTAGCAGTTGATCTTAATGCGACCTCCTCCACCCGCAAAATTATCTGCTGACTGGTTTACACACCTTCACGAATACACATACGCACAAACGAAGATATTTCATTTACTTTTTTCTTTTACTTTCTTTGAAAGTGTTCACATATCGAAAAATGTGGTACATAGATCACATTTTCATGACATCTTTAAACTTAACACTTACTCCTCACTCACTCATTACATCAGATTTTGTACACAACTGGCAAATCCTGCCTAACGTTACACCAGATTTTGTGCATAACTGTCGAGTAGAACTAATATTACATCATATTCTGTATATAACTGACGAGTACTACCAGGTATTACAATTTGTTTTATACAAAACTGACGAGTACTACCAGGTATTACAATTTTTTTTATACAAAACTGACGAGTACTACCAGGTATTACAATCTGTTTTATACAAAACTGACGAGTACTACCAGGTATTACAATCTGTTTTATACAAAACTGACGAGTACTACCAGGTATTACAATTTATTTTATACAAAACTGACGAGTACTACCAGGTATTACAATTTATTTTATACAAAACTGACGAGTACTTCCAAGTGTTACACCACATTTTGTACATAATTGTCCAGGTACATAGTATCACTTCAGGTGTTATGTATAAATGGTGGGTACTATCTTGTATAACATTGGTGTTTTGTACATAACTTACTACTACTAACAAGATAACAAAAAATTCCTAATTGGTGTTACGTATTATAATTTCAAATGGCCTGAAATTGGGTTACATGATACTTTAAATTTAGTAGTTAAATTGTACTTTGGATTTAGTAGTTAAGTAAAAGCCAATATATAGTCAGTTTATGATATTTGCCGACAAGATTGATACACACCGTTTTAATTTTTAACACAAGTACGTTTTAATATACACACAACAATACAATTTACAATAACAATTATTACAAATAATTACTACAAACAATGATTTATAAACAAAAGTTTTACAAACTTACAAACAATATAAAGTCTTCCTTCT
This sequence comes from Limulus polyphemus, assembly GCF_000517525.1. Taxonomy (NCBI): domain Eukaryota; kingdom Metazoa; phylum Arthropoda; class Merostomata; order Xiphosura; family Limulidae; genus Limulus; species Limulus polyphemus. Next base: position 22,778 of record NW_013667375.1, on the reverse strand, counting down.
AGTTTGGAACTTCCTTGATATCTTATCGAGGGTTCACGATGAGTGAGTTGATTACGAGTTGATATAGATACAATTCACTTAGTAGAGAAGCTAGCTAGTCCTGTAGTTTTCACTGATCACACGCCGATTACAGGTTGAGTTTCACCGGTAACGTTAGTTAATGTTTTTGTAAAAGTACTGATGTGTCATGGGAATCCACTGAAGTTAAACGATTTGTAATGTTCGAGCATTGTAAAGGTTTCTGTTGAAATATCTGAAGTTTTCCGATTGGTAAGCGCTATAACAATCACAGTTATAGCTTCCGAAGTTTTATAGCACACTGACTATAGCAAATTGATAATAGATACTCTCTTTTGGTGATTCGCGTTGGTTGTATTTATAGGCGTGGGAACGTTTTCTAGAAAATTCAGGATTACATGACAATACTGAG
>NW_013667375.1:15243-21840 GCF_000517525.1 Limulus polyphemus | reverse complement strand
TTATGTATGTTTCTAAATATAAGCTTAATCTAAACAAACGTTTATATTAAAATAAATATATATTAACAAATTCGTTACAATTAGTATCTTTTTCATGTTGATTTTGTGTGTGTGTGGAACAAAAACCGATATCAGACAAAACGTACTATATCTATACTTACAAAAGAAAGGCTGTTTGATTTGTATTATTGATTTTTAGGGTCTTCTGAAAATGAAACGTAAGTTGCTATAAAGTTTTATTGACAAAGTTTACATCAAACGTAAAATACAGTCTCGTGAGAGCGGCCATAATTCTAGGTCTACGATAATCGAGATCTGAACATTCGTTTGTTTATTTTTGTTTTAGCACAAAGATTTAAATAGGCAATACGCGCTTGTTCACTAGAACTTCGGATTTTAGTGTAAAAAGTCAATCAGTCTACCACTGACCTACAGAGGGACTGCACATATTTATGGTTTCATTCTTATAAGTATTTATAAAGGAAAAAGTAATTGATATACTACTTTATTTTATCGAGAAATGAAAGAAAAATCACTGTTACTTTTCATTAGATTTCAGTTAGTTCTCACATATTTCTGTTTTACAGACATTTTTCCACACAATATTGAATCGTGAAATTTATTTTAAAAAATCTTCTCTGATTAATAATTACTTTAATGGTTTTTTATATGTGAACAATTAATAATGTATGTATACAATCTAATCCCAGAAACTAAGTTTATGACTGATACTTGATAAGCTGATGACTAAAGTAATGTTATTGTGAGCTAAGGCGAATATAACAAGCCATGTAAAATCTGATATATAATAGTAGGTTTGTAAAAGCCTGACAACTGTGTGATATTCTTATTGGAATAACGTTAAAACTGTGTTTTTTTAAGTAGGAAAAAACGTATTACGTAAAGCATTCATCTTTTAGAACGATTACTAGATGGCATATATATAGAAAATCTGATATTGTATGAGAAACGTAAGACACAGTTGAGTTTAATGTGGCGTTGTCTTCCAGGCTTATCGATGATATCGGTTAAAATTACAAGTTTTTGATTCTCCTATAAATAGCACATACACATATAAGATTAGATTTTAACTCATTCACCAACTTCTGTTTTCAGCGACTCTTTAGGGGTGCTGGTATCTAAGATTGGAATATTTTTCTCTTACACAACTCATAGCTTAAACACATGTTCATTAACTTATTATATTTGCATGACTTGCAAGTTTAAAGAATGCAAAAAATGCATCGATTAACGCTAGTATCACAAACACGTGTGAGATTTGAGAGGAAATGTCTCATGAAGCTGTCACATGCACAGACACGATCATGCAAAGACATTGATAAGGTGGAGAAAACCACGCGACTCTTGAACTGTACGTATTTCCAAACCTCTAGAAGTACTTGTGCTCATACCTTGAAAAAGTACTTGCTATCCTATCCGTCTGTGGTGTTTGTAGTTTTTTTGAAGTCAAATGTTTTGCTTAACCTCAAATATAAAAATACTCTAGAACTTGTTTCTTTCTGATACTTTATATGAGAGTTTTTGTGTTTATTTTCTCAAATATCTCTAATAACTCTAAAGAAGTACAGACTAACAGATTATTAATCGAGGATCTACAAAGTAGGTTGTTATTAATGATAAGATTTACTAGTTTATGATAAAATTTCTCGGGTATTATGGGAAAAACTAAGAAAAACTTTTGATACATTGACTAAAGATAAGACAAGTTTTTTTGTGTTAATAGCATATAAATGTTTTATTCATTCATCAGTCTGTATTTTTTCTTTACTCGCTAGAAATATTTGACATTTTAATTACGTAAACGAGAACCTGTGCAACGTTTCTGATATTATGATGAAACTCTTATGAATATAGGTTATTTTTCATTGTTAGTATTTAATAGTTAAGGTTAAAACGACGAACTGTATGAAGCTTGATATGGAAGATATCTTTATCTAGCATTCTTCTGATACGCCGTTAAGAAACGTCAGTCATGTTATGTATCAAGCACAAACATGACAGAAGTATATTAAAAAAGGCAAATGATTAGCGCAATCAGAGGATTTCGACTGCTAAAAATAAAGTGTTTTAAAATTTAAAAAAACACTTTGTATCTTTGTATCTATGTATCTTTGTATCTTTGTTAAAATACACAATATATGTTTTACATTTACTTACAGTTATAAAGCTAGCTTGTTTATTATAATTTGTTATAGAAAAGAAAACTCTCACGGTTGAAGATAAGGTATACAACCACAAAAATTATGAAACCATATCTATTTATTTGTTATACTAATTAATCAACTAAAATCACTAGCTCCTTTAGCAGACGTGTACTGACATTTATCATCATATGTTTTATTTATCCCGTATATATCTTGAATATTGGCATATAACATGATTCAAGAACTTCCACCTCAATTTTCATCTTGGGAGAAATGTTAATATAACACATAGCGATTAAAAACAACAAAAACCTCTCATTGAAAGCCTATACATATGTCTAATTATTTAAAGAATATGAAAGGTTTATAGTGAAGTCTTGCGAAGAGCTAGAAAAACACAAACAAATTGATAAACCAACCGTGAAGAGCGTCTACCCCTGATTAGTGCTGGGAGGAGGCGTTCCTTTGTACAGCTGCAGACGCTCTTCCAGTATTACTGCAACGTAAGAGGGAGTGTTAAATGAGAGTAACAGTGATGATAGCTTGCACGATGCTACTGATTGAGTCATCTTTCTTTTGAGAACAACTATCAGTACAATCACTCAGCATGGCTAGTTCGTGCCCATTTTTACTAGACTCTTGTGGCCTTTAAAACTTGCTGTCATATTTTATCTTTGCAGACCACGGTTAATGCTCCGGACACCTGGTGGCTAGGCATGGAATAGAAAATTCTAGCCATCAGAATAAACGTTTTCAGCTGTTAGATATTTGTATCGAGTATTTCTAATAATTATTTTACATGCTGCCATGCGATGGGAAACATATTTTGGTTGTATTACGTGAAACTACTGTATCGTTATAAACACGGTATATTTAGAAACACGAATTTCTGTCAAAACAAAAATTTCACTCTCATGCAAGTTACTTAAAGTCAAACTTGTCAAAAAATACAACAACAAAAAAAAAACACAACATTCTAACGAATTGGCTGATTGACTGATGCACGTAAACATAGACATGATGAATGTGTCAGTGTAGGTGGCTCCCGATTATAGATTGACAACACTGTTGTAGAAAAAGAACCATCTGCCGGCGAGACTAATTAGTATTCTTCTAGCTTGACCTGCCACCTGTTGCTGATTTAAACTCATGTCAAAGTATGGATGATTTTTTTTTTCTATTAGTTAGACAAAACATATTTCGAGGAATCTAGACACGAAAACGAAATATTACTTCCCACAGGGAAGTTCTTTAACAAAAACCAAACCGTGACTGTGCATTAGTTTTAACCGTGGAGATGTCTTCTTATTTTACTCTGTCTGTATATAGCAAGGAATAACCTGCTACTTCTATGGACAATAAATCTAATCTTGTTAGGAGTTAAACTTATCATTAATTTGTATTAACAAAGCAATGTTAATTTGTCTTTCGTTATATATATAGCAAAATAAACGGATTTTTTGCACAACTAGTAAAAGGCCTGCATGACCAGGTGGTTAGGGCGCTCGACTCGCAATCTGAGGGTCGCGGGTTCGGATCCCCGTCACATCAAACATACTCGCACTTTCAGCTGTGGGGGCGTTATAATGTGACGGTCAATCCCACTATTCGTTGGTAAAAGAATAGCTCAAGAGTTGGCGGTGGGTGGTGATGGCAAGTTGCCTTCCTTCTAGTCTTACACTGCTAAATTGGGGACGGCTAGCGCAGATAGCCCTCGTGTAGCTTTGCGCGAAATAAAAAACAAACAAACAAACAAACAACTAGTAAATATAAATCTCAAATTTATCTTTCAAATTCGTAGTTGGATTATCATATCAAGGCTGCCTAAGAAGTTTGATTAATTATAGTATATTTTAAGTGTAATTAGAAACTTGTTGCTCTCTAAAACTATTCCTTATGTGATGGGAATGAGACCAATCGTTCAGATGACTATAACTTAACAATAATCTAAACGTAATGTAGTGGCATGATGAAACAACATTCTTAATCAATTATATTTTCAGTACTAATTGTTGCTCTCCTTATTTTAATTATAATGTGTGATATTGTGTTAATTTGTTTGCTCACTACATACTAGTTTTCCATTTCTCATCCGTCCCAATTTTCAATTTACTTTTACTGTGACAAAAAAGTTGGATTTTTTTGGACAATTCACTCTGATTGGGAAATGTATTGAAATAGAGGTAGTTCTTCAGAACTACTTTTTGTTCACCAACTCATCGACACAGTCAAATACTTTCACTCTAGCTTAAATGGATTTCAAATACAGTTAAATGACATTTTAAAGTTTAATACATTTCATAGCATAAGAAGTTTTCGTTAAATTTCTAATGACTATAATTACCCAACAGTAATATTTTATAGATGAAAAAGTTTTTCTTCGGGATTGCTAAACCTACATCTTATTCTGTTGATCTGTAAGGACCATGTAATACATCTCGTGTTTATATTTTGTTTTTAAACAGGAAACCTTGATTTAACTTTCATCTCGTTAATATGACAATTATACAAAAAAACAAAGACCTGTAATTGATTTTAGTGAAAGTATTTGATTTTGAAAATTCGTTTCTGGTTAGGCTTAAGTTTAGTGACAGTTTTAACAATTCAGTAATTTTGCTTCCTTGTTTGTCTTATAAGGAACTGATATACATCCAAAAATGTTAACGTCCTTTAGATGCGAAAACTTAAATCGCATTTACACCAACTTGCTTGTTCTTGATAATTGATTTCCAAGCTCTTCAATCATATCCAAGTATGTGAGTAGTATCTGGATATATAGCAGTTCTATTCATTATAAGCATTATTATTTTTACGTATTTATTTAAAATACACTCGTAAGCTTGTTTTATAGAATTGGATTCGTTAATGTACACGTTTCTGTTTAGTTCTAACTTAAATAATAAGCTTATGTTTTATTGGATGTTATTAATAAACTATGGATTATACTGATTCACTTATATATATTTAATGATAAATAAGAAAGACGAAATTTACTTGCAATTGTACTTGTTTCAGGATTCCTCACCCTCAGTTCTGCCTCTTTTTGTCTTTCACAATCGCCTTTACTTGCCTTTTGAACTTCTTATAGTGACCTCATGAAGTATTCCTAGCAGCTCAAACTTTCATTTTCAGGTTACCTCAGCATTTAAGGCAAATGAAGCACATGAACTTGACTTGAGTTGAATAGTAAGTGACAACCCCAGCGGGTTGCATCGTCAGGCGTGTCTCCTTATGTAAAGTTAGAAGAGGGTATTACTGATGTTACCAAGGACTTTCTTGCACTTTCATGTCCTATTTATTAACGTCTTCTGATTTTCCTAGCAATACCATACTGTACTTTGTTTTCCAGAAGTTAATTACCCTTCAATGTCGATAACAACCTTTCAAGACTGCCATTTGCAGCTTACTAGTGTGGAGGGAGTCTTTATCTTGCCAGAGAAGTTGTATTGAAGTTCGTATGGTGGCTTCTCCTTCAACTTGTCAGCTTCCTTCATTAGCTTTACCTCTGCATGGCCTGGCATATGCATGCAGGTGATAGTCTTATCATGAAGTTGCTTTGTTTTCTCATATTCATGTAGGGACTAACCACTCTGGAATTTTACGAAGTATTATTTGCAAGGTATTTGCATGTATTTTGTTGATGCCATCCTCTATTTGCGATTCCTTGGTGTCAGCAATCCAGGAAAGGTTTGCTTTATTGTTTCCAGCCCCACTCTGCTATTGTTTGTGTGAAGCTTAAATGATCCAATAGCCTTATGCAGAATGTTGTTACTTCACAAGATGATGCGTCCAACTAGCTCCCACGCTATCTGTTGTGTAGGAATCAGATATGGATATAATGAAATATGACTGTACACCATGATCTTGAAATGGGTGCTGACAGGCTTTTTCCTGCTTCACTCTTTGCCAAATCTTTGCATTTTCCGTTTAGGTGATTTCCTTAGATTACAGTGGCACTATTTGTTTACTATACATGAAGTAGGAAGGGGGAGCATATAAAATTCTGTGGTGAATATCTTAGTGGTGGCTGAATGACACATGTCCATCCATGATTGTCTCCTGTGGCACTTTTAGGCAACTAAAAAGGGCATTTGCTTAATGGTGGAACGCATGACGATTACACTAGGTGCTAGTAACAATCGTTGCTGTAACTGTTATTGCTGATTTTCATGTTACTGAAGCTTGTGAGGTGTAATAATAACTGGATGGGGTTGGTTGAAGTACATTTCACGATCAGTATTAAACACGTGGTTTGTAACTTCTCAATCTTATCTAGCTGTGTAGCGCTCATACTGATCAATGGTAGTATATAATCAAAGATGGAGTGGATAATTACTTTAGGTTAGTAGTACTACAAGACAGGTGTACGTTTTACGTAGTTGTTATTTCTTTGTTTAAGTTTTACGTAGTAGTACTATTAATTAGTTACGTT
>NW_013667375.1:11117-15222 GCF_000517525.1 Limulus polyphemus | reverse complement strand
ATACTGATCAATGGTAGTATATAATCAAAGATGGAGTGGATAATACTTTGGTAGAGCACAAGCAGGTGACGTTTTTCAGTGTTATTTCTTGTTTAAGTTTCAGAGCATTAATGACTTTGGTAGTTCTGGTTCTCATGGTGTTAATGTGGCTAATAAACTTGAGTTGTCAGTTAATTGTTACTCCCAAGTATTTCAGTGTTTTTGTTTTGAAAGGATGGCAGAACCTGCAAAATATAATGATGTTTTTTTTTCCTCATCAGCATGTCTCATATTGAGTTTGCAAAACATGGCATTTGGTTTGGAAGGATTTATAACCATTTCTTTATTATTGCTTCATTTGTTTTCTCTACTGATGGATGGTTGTATCTTGCTTTTGATTTCAGCTTTCCGAAATCCCTCTGCTACACATCAGAATGTCATCTGCAAAGGTTAGCACATGACATCTGTCAAGGCAGGTTAGATCCATGATGTATGGACTGGTGAGAGTGCTGATTCTTAAGGAAAACTGGTATAGATGATGATCTGGTCTGACTGCTGACTTCCATACTTCAATTTGCATCTTCTTTTAGTTAGTGCAGCTGTAACCCATTTTCCACATGTTACACTAATGCCTATTCTGAGCATTCTGTTAATAAAAACGTGTAGTTGGACTCTGTTGTAAGCATTTTGAAGATCTAAAGCTACAAAGCTATATATCACCAACAAATTCAGCAGAGTTGATTTAGGTTTCTCTTCCACTACGATAACTACCTACTGATGAAACTAGCAATGGCTCAGTCTGATAGGTAAGCCTTCTTGCTATAGCCTTCGCTGGAATCTTGCCAATTAGTTTCATATGAAAATGATTCGGTAGTCTTTAAGACAAGAGTAACCTTCATGAGTTTGATTTCATAAGGTTGATTTTTATAAGATTCCCACATCATCTGAACCTGTACCTCTATCTTTAGATGTATAAAGAATGTCATGCAGTTCGTCACAGCTAAATATGGCTTCTATATCCGCATGTATTTTAGAATGGGATTGTTGTAGCTTGATCCTCTCTTGCATGTCATTGGAGACACATTGGTTAATGTATTTTTGCATGAAGTCCCTGCCTTAGTCTTTATCTTTATGGAGTGAGATAATGACATCATCGTTAGTTACTAAAATCACCACATTTTTGGTTTCTGCACCAGCAATACGTTTGTCGAAGCACCAGAATGAAATGACTTTCAGGTTGGATTTGCCGCATAATAAATTCCATTTCATATGTTGATCCTTGGAAGCTGATCACTCGTATAGAGCATAGGCTTTGCTATGTTCAATTCTTCCCTCCTCTGCTCGTGTTGAGTCATTTTTTATTCCATGAGTTCAGCTTGAGTTTGCTTCTGTGCTTCCCAGGCTTTCTCAGCTGCCTTGACTTAGTTCGATGGGTGGGGACCTTGGGTTAATTGTATAGGTTTCTAGATTGTTTTATACTCCTCTGTCTTCCCGTCTTCACTTGAGGTGATCATTGCTGACAATGTGTCCCTTGTGCCAAGTAGAGATGATACTCAAGGGAGGGCTAGCAAAAGCAAGGTATATAAGAGAGTCCTGTCGCTTGTTAAATTGTCCCTCACAAAAATAAATGGGCATGAAATATCTTGAATTGTACGGGTAAACATATAAAATTAAATGCCTCAAATATTAATAGAATTTTCTAATGTTATAATATAATAATAATGATAAATATTTGTTTTATTTTATAATTTTTTTGCGTAAAGCTACATAAAAATCTATCTGCTCATAGCTTTTCTTAACTTTGAACTGGTACAACATATGGAAGGTAGCTAGTCAACAGTACTTATTTCAGACACTTGATCTATTCTTATATGACCGAACAGTGGAATTTGATATATGACCGTCACTATCATATTGTATCCACTTCTACAAAGTAAGGAGTGCGTTTTTTTCAGCACCAGGACACAAACTGTGAATCTTCCAATTCAGTCTGAACATGTACGGACAAAATTCAAAGCTGTCTAAACGACCCAATCTTGGACACGATGTGACTCTTAAGGTTTGTTTTTTGTTATTAAACACAAAGTTACACAATGTGCTATCTGTGCTGTGCCCACCACAGGTATCAAAACCTGGTTTCTAGCGATATATATATGCCGATATATCTCAAATTTATGACATTTGCCAACAAGATTGATACTCACAGTTTTCTTTTTTTTTAATACAAGTATATTTTAATACACAAACAATAGTACAATTTACAATAATGGTTATTACAACTAGTTATTACAAACAATGATTTATATACAAAAGTTTTACAAACTTACAAGCAATATAAAGTCTTCTTTTTAGTCTGGAACTTCCGTGATATCTTATCGAGGGTTCACGATAAGCGAGTTAATTTCGAGTTGACATAAGTACAATTTATGTATGTCTGCGGACTTACAACGCTAGAAACCGGGTTTCGATATCCGTGGTGGGCAGAGCACAGATAGCCCTTGTGTAGCGTTGTGCATAACAAAAAACAAACAATATTTAATAGCGGAGCGAACTAGCTCTGTGAAATTCACTGATTACACGCCAATTTTTCCTACCGGTAACGTTAGGTAATGTTTATGTAAAAGTACCAATGTCCAATGTGAATCCACTGAAGTTGAATGATTTGTAATGTTCGAAATTTACGAAATCTATGGTCAATATATTAGGTCGTCAAGAAATTAATGTCGAGTTTTGGAACACTTTCATTAAAGACTCCCCAAAAAAACGTATATCAGGTATAATAGTTAAACGAACCGCCTAAACGTCACGTTAGTGTAGCCTATATAATGTGTATAGTTTAGTATACTCTAATCCATTATAGTGATGGCACAAGACAAGACACACATTCGGCATGTAATGCTGTTTGAATACAAAAAGGGAAACAACAACTCTGTAGTCACAAAGAATATCAAAGAAGTTTATGGAAATGTTTTGAAAGTTCGTTAGTCTCAACGATGGTTCAGTAAATTTCGTTCAGGTGACTTTAGCCCTAAAAACTGTGATGGTAGGGGCCGACATGTTGGAATTGATATCGATGCTCTGAAGACGCTTGTTGAGTCTAACCCAAGGAAACACACTCGTAAAATGGCCCTTAAATTTCATGTCTCTCATGAAACAATACGTAAACATCTAAGGAATATGAGAAAATTCTATAAAGAAGGTGTTTGGGTGCCTTACGAACTCTCCGATGGTGATCGTTTCCAACGTCTTTTCTGGCGCGTAATGTTTGTACAGAATTGTTACCAGTGGTGAAAAATATATTCTCTATGCGAATATTAAACGCCAAAAACAATAGCTCAGTTCTAAACAAAAACCACTTTCGACCCCAAACCTGGATTCCATCCGCAGAAAGTGATGCTTTGCATTTGGTGGGACATCAAAGGAGTAATTAATTTTGAGCTTCTCAATCCACAGCGAACTGTCAATGCAGAGATTTATAATCAACAACTGGAACGTTTAAATGAAGCCCTTCATCAGAAACGCCCTTCACTCGTCAACCTGAAAGGTGTTTTTCTTCTCCACGACAATGCACGTCCAAATATGGCACGTTTGACGCAACACAAGATTATGGAGTTGGGTTGGGAAGTTCTCCCCTACCCACCATATGCTTCAAATATGGCACCATCAGATTACCAGCTTTTTCGTTCTCTGCAACACTTTCTTAATGGGAAAAGTGTTAAAGAGGACATCGACGTGTTTTTTACTTCAAAGCCAAGTGATTTCTTTAATCAGGGCGTTAACAACCTGATTGTAAGATGGAAAAGCATCATAGATAAGAATGTAGACTATTTCATTTAATAAATATTTTGTTTTTGATATATAAATTGTTCGGGTTTTTCATCTAAAAAAGCGACATTAATTTCTTGATGACCTAATATCTGAAGTTCCGATTAATAAGTATTAATCACTAGTTATAGCTAACGAAGTTTATAACACACCAATTCCAGCAACCAAATAATAGATACTCCTTTTTGGCGAGTCGTGTTGGTTATATTTATAGGCGTGTGGAGAGTTTCTCGAAATTTCAGTTTTACATAACAATGTTGACACTTATACTAACGTTTATAGATACACATATATTGTTGAT
>NW_013667375.1:0-11076 GCF_000517525.1 Limulus polyphemus | reverse complement strand
CTACACAAGGGCTATCTGTGCTCTGCCCACCACAGGTATCGAAACCAGGTTTCTAGCGTTGTAAGACCGCAGAAATACCGCTGTGCCACTGGGGGCAACATCGATATTAAAATAAATATGTAATAATAAATACGTCACAATTCCTTCCTAAGAGAATTAAAAATTAATGATTGGTGTTAGACAATTTTAAAGTAAGATATTATTTATATACATATATATTGACAACAAAGGATTACACAACTTCAATAATCATGACAGTATACAACACAATCAATACAAATAACCTTATGATCATAAAATTACATAGGACGTGCATCACTACAAATGTTATCAACACCTTTGACATGGATTATCTTCAAATCGTATTCTTGTAATGATAAACTCCACTTTAACAATCTTCTGTTTTTACCTTTCATTTGGTTCAAAAACATCAGTATAAATGACAATAGGTTGTTGTAATGTAGATACATACATACACATTGAAATTTTCTAAAGCTAACACTAGAGCCAATATTTCTTTTGTACAGCAGAATAATTATTTTGGTGACAATTAAATTTTTTAGAAAAAAAAACAGGGTGTTCAATACCTTTGTCATCTGATTGTAATAGAATAGCACCAGCGCCACAATCGCTGGCATCAACAGCTAATGAGAAAGGCTTATGAAAGTCAGGGAGCATCAATACAGGGTAAGTTCACAACAAAAATCTGACCTCTTCAAAACCAGATTGACATGTTTTAGAGCATTTGAACTTTTCATTTTTCTTCAAATGGTACAGTGATGTCAGCAAAAGTTTTACAAAACTTCCTGTTATAACCAGCCACTCCCAAAAATCTCATCAAACTTTTCTTGTTGATAGAACTTGGATAATTCACAATACAATCAACTTTGGCTTGAATTGGAGAACCTTGGCCATTGCCTACTACATGACATAAGTAAACTCTGGCTTTACAGAAGTCACTTTTCTTAAGCCTCTCAAAAACATCACGTAATACACATAAATGTTCTTCCCATGTGTCACTGGAAATCACAATATCATCAACATAAATTCCAACATCTGAAAGATTGTTGAGGCATTGATTCATCATTCGCTGAAAAGTTGCTTGAGAATTTTTCATCCCAAAAGACATTACATTGTACTGGTATAACCCGTCAGGAGTAAGAAAAGCAGAGGTTTATTTTGCCCTGTCAGTTGGAGGAACAGCCCAGTATCCCTTTAGTAGGCCACACTTTGTGATATATCTGGCTTTTCCAATTTTATCAATACAATATTCCATTCTTGGAATGGGATAGGAATCTTTCTTTGTCAAAGCATTTATTTTGCGAAAGTCTGTACAGAATCTAACCGAACCATCAAATTTAGGGACCAGTACACAAGGTGAAGACCAATCACTTTTACTGGGCTCTATAATGCCATTTTCCATCATATAAGATATTTCTTTACGCATTTTATCGGTCTCAATTGGAATCACACGATAGGGATGTTGTTTTACAGGAGAAGTGTCACCTATACCGACATCATGAACAGCGATGTTGGTTTGATTAGGAATGTCCGGAAATATACATTCATATTCAGTCAATAAACTAGCAAGTTGATTTTTCTCTTCAGGAGGCAAGTGATCGAATTTTGAATCAAGATTGGCCAGTATGTCAGAATTACTCAGTTTGATGTTGCATTTATCTCCAATAGTTTCAAATTTGCGGGTGTCTGAGTCAAAGCAACTGTCATCTCTATCAGGAGAACACTCAACGGCTAAAATATTTTCGGATGCATCTCGCATGTGGTAGGGCTTCAACATATTAATATGACGCAGCAGGGTAGCTTTTCGACGATCAGGTGTATTAACAACATAGTCCGTATCATTAACTTTCCGAACAACCTCATAGGGACCATGATACCTGGCTTTGAGTGGATGTCCCATAATGGGTAATAATACTAAGAGCATGTCACCAGGACTGAACTTACGCTTTTCAGCATTGCGGTCATAAACATTTTTCATTTTACTTTGGGATGACTTCAAATTTTTTTGAACCAATTAATCACGTAAGAGTCTGGACCGAAACTTGGGAAAGTAATCCAATAAGTGCATTTCTTTCGGATCATCTTCCAACCATTGTTCCTTCAGCCACTTCAAAGGCTCACGCACTGAATGGCCAAACACCAACTCAAACGAGCTAAACCCTAACGACTCCTGAGCTGATTCACTAACAGCAAATAATAATAATAAATTAACTCCTAGATTTGATCTGTTTAGCATTGAGCTGATAAACAGCTTGTTGAAACAATCCTGACATAAATTTGATCCCTGATCAGACTAATTTTTTTAGGCGAGAACCAACAAAAGTAAAGAAATTGATCAAAGCCTTAGACATTTTGGGGCTGAAATGTTTCTCAAAGGGATAGCTTTAGGGAATCGAGTGGATGCGTACATGATAGTCAACAAATATTGATTCCCTGAACACGTTTTTGTTAAAGTCCAAACACAATCAACAATCAAACTACTGAAGGGTTCTTCTAAAGCTGGGATAAGTTTCAAAGGAAAACTGGAATTTTATGGTTAGGTTTTCCGACCAATTGACAGGTATGACAAGTTTTACAAAACTGAGAAACGTCTTGCCTAATTTTTGGCCAAAACAAATGTCTCATAATTTTGTCACATGACTCCAATATGCTTTGGGAACAATGATTTGGTAAACTACAGTCCATTCTTCTGAAGCTGGCACATCTGCACGCCATTTTTGAAAAAAATAACCATTTGGAACTTTCTCCAATTCATCTTTTAGGAGTGTGTGTTTAAATAATAAACAGACCTGCAGATCTTTTTCTTGCTTAGCGATCAGTTTACATTTAGTAAATGGAACTTCAGTAGGCGAGTTAGATTCCTCACGTCCATAACTGTTACTCACCAAGGTATGGTCAGCAGGACAATCATCCACAAGATCTCCGTCTGATCCAAAAAATATCTGAAACTAATCTATAATATCGTCCTCTGAATCCATGTCTATGATTTGTTTTTGGCTTAATTTCTTAGCCTGAGCTCGTGTCACAGCACACGAGGGAAACACATCGGGATTCTCCTCAACGATAATATCATCCTTAGATGAAACAGTGATCGGCTCGTTAACCATTTTAGGTTCGGCAACACCTTTTCCTCCAGCCAAATCATTTCCCAACAATAATGACACACCCTTAATTGGCAGAGCAGGTCTTACTCCAACCACAACTGGTCCAGAAATTAGGTCTGATGCTAAATAAATGTTATGACGAGGATCATTAAAAAAGCCACCCTCAATACCCTGAGCAATAACAGACTCGCCAATGGCAGAACTCGAATCTAAAGGCAATATACCTTCTAACAACAATGACTGAGTCACCCCAGTATCACGTAGAATACGTATGGGTATGGGATTGCCAGTGTCATTCATCAAAGACACAGAACCAACAAACATAAAATGTCTAAATTCCTCCCTGATTACATCAGCCTTTACATCAGTGGCCAAATCAACAACATCAGATGATCTGGTGAAACTACGTCCATATGTGGACACAAACGCACTGGGTGTTGCCTCCTTTTCTTTTTTTCTTCTTCAAACACCAACAATCGGACATAACATGACGAGATTTTTTTTACAGAAATGGCAGACAGGCCTTTATTATTTCGAACTAGAGGAGCTGGATTTTTTAGAAGGATTCTCCACTTTAGTGGATTAAACAGATACCTGTTTTTGTTGATATGCTAGGAATTTCTTTTTATGAAAAGTGGTTTTTATTTGTTAAAGTGTAATAATCTAAAAGAGCGTCTGCTTCCTGTAATGTTTCAACTTTCTTTTCATCCAAGTAAGCTTTGAGGTCGTCACTTGCACAGCCTTTAAATTCCTCAATTAGACATAATTGTCTTACTTTGTCGAAACTGTTGCCAATATACATAGAATTACACCATCGATCAAACAAAGCTCTTTTTCGTGGGCAAATTCCATATAAGTTTGATTATCTTTTTTGCGATGATCTAGAAACTTTGGGCGATAAGCCTCCGGTACTAACTCGTATGCTTTGCGAATAGCTGCTTTAACCTAGCGAGAGAGCGGTATAAGCTTCTCGTGCTTTACCAGTTAAGACACTTTGTAATAATAATGACCATTTTTCGGTGGGCCATTCCATGGTTTGGGCAACCTTCTCAAAATGATGGAAATATTTATCAACTTCATTTTTATTGAATGGAGGTACTTTAAAATATCGATTAAGTTCAAAGTTGTCATTTTGCCTTGGTCGATGGGAGTTGAGTCTAATTTCCATTTATTTCAGCCTAATTTCTTTTTCGGCTTCAATGCAAGCTTTTTCTGTTACGAGACGTTTATCTTCTCTTTCAGCTTCGACACGAGCCTGTTCTTTCTCTTTTTCGGCTTCGATACGAGCTCGTTCTTCCTCTTTTTCAGCTTCGATATGAGCTTCTTCGGCATCGAGGCATTTATTTTCTCTTCAGCATCGATACAAGCTTTTTCAAGCTCGATTTATTTGAGTTTTAATTGGATCTCTAACTTACCCCCGATTGGCTAGTAGGGACACCAGAGTATTTCTCTAATGCTTTCTCAAGCAACAAATTATCATCTACTAGTGTTTCAATAATATGCTTTTTAGCTCATTTTTTTCTCATTGATCTTTTAACTTCTAGTTCTAAAACTTTTGCAATTTCGAGCAATTCATTTTTGTTAAAGTTTTATAGATAGATATAAATTTTAATTTACAAGCACTATAAAGTCTTCTTTCTAGTCTGGAACTTCCTCGATGTATTGTCGAGGGTTCACGAAGAGTGGGTTAATTTCGAGTTGACGTAGGTACAATTAACTTAATAGAGAGCTAGCTAGCTCTGCGGGCCTCGCTAATCACACGCCGAATGCAGATCGAGGCTTTTATCGCTGAGGTTATATAATGTTTTCGTAAAAGTACTTATGTCCGATGTAAATCTACTGGAGTCAAATGATTTATAATGTTTGAAATATATAAACGTTTCTGGTCGATATATCTGAAGTTCTCGATTAATAAGCGTTAATCACAGTTATAGCTTACAAAGTTTATAGAATACCAATTATAACAACCCAATAATAAATATTCCTTTTTGAAACGTCGTGTTGGTTATATTTATAGGCGTGTGGAGAGTTTCTCGAAATTTGAGTTTTACGTAACAATACTGACGCTAACACTAGTGTATACGTACTCACATATATTGTTGATTCTTACACTCGAGAATCTTCTACAACTTTAGTGAATAGGCGGAAGTCTCTTAATACATATTTAACAGTATAAGTTATGTACATTTCTAAATATGAATTTAATGTAAGCAAACATCGATATTAAAATAAATATATAATAATAAATCCGTCACAGGGCTTATGCCACTAAAAATTTGGTTATAATACCCACGGTGTGAAGAGCCCTGATAGCCCATCTTATACCTTTATGTTTAACAACAAGCACATACACAAACTATTGTAATATACAAGTGGAAAGGCTAGTTTCACTATTTACAGTTACTTCAAATTGTATCTTTTTTTCATTAATGGTATTATTTACTATTTGTTTATATAGAGTATGTTTCTGGCACTTTGCAATCTTATGAATTTCTTTAACTTTTCTTGGAAGAAATTTTGTGCATGTGATACCCACTGTTGCATTGAGTTAACCTGTAACAAGTTATAATGCTTTGTTTAGTTTTATAGTAACAAATAAAAATCCGTCCAGAGTCCATCTAACTCCTTTTTGATTCTTTAACTGAAGATTGGAAAAACTAAGAACAAAATTATTCTAAAAAATTGAATAATTTTCATGCTGCTTTTGTGAAATATTATTATAACCAGTCTCCTACTATCGAATGATAAATCATAAGTATCTTATCGTTTTATCTTCACAATAATCCAGTTAATTATGCAGAGAAGTTGGAATTTATAACTAACAGCTGAAAAAGAAATATAAGCTGAAACGTTCATATTAATTTTGCTTACTTTATGTCGTTTCGGATACTCGGGCAGAATTTTGGACTGAAAGTCTATAGGGAAAGCAGCTAGTCAACTAGCCACCGCCAACTGTTGGTTTATTCTAATGGAATTAGTGGAATTTAACTGTCATTCTCATGACGTACACTTGGCTCCAAAATGCGAACCGCGATCTTGCGTCAACGGGTCACAAACCATGGACACTCGAATCTATAGTTTGGCGCACTAACCATTAATTAACGCTTGGCCCATTTTACTTACTTTTAAATCCGTTACTCAGTAATGATCCTATTGACTAAGTACCCCTTAACTTTCATCCATTATCAAAGTACTTGTAAAAATAGAGATTGCTAACTTATCACTCTTTATTTATGTATGTGTGTGGGTGAAATATAAAGTCGTTTTTAAATTCGATGCAAATTTGAAATAGTTGTAAATGTAGTTATTAGTTTGAGTTATTTATGTGTCTTGCACATTATTGTTTTTAAGTTTGAAAAATGAAACCAAAAAGCAGCTTACAATTTGTATGAAGTATATAGTTTTGTTGTCCACAACTCTATTAAATGTACATAATCTGAATTATGATGCCACAGTATAAACAAATGTAAGAAATTTCAGAAACTGAAGTGTGTGTTTGTGTATTCTGTTTTAACGTGTGGTTTTGTGTTAGAAGTGTTTGTTTTGATCATAACTTTTAAAATACGTGTTTTGTTTTCTAAGTTCCCTATGGCACGCCTATAAGTTACATCTCCACGTGAATACGTATGATGTATTCGAAGATAGAAAGCTTGCGTAATTTGTACGAAACTAATGACATAACATAACAACCTCATTTTTCAAGGTGGGTTTGGGAATTGTGTTAGATATGTTGACAGTGTTTTTTATGGGCTTCGTCTTTTGGCTCTTTGGACGACGTTTTAGGTTCCATACTGAGTCCGTTTTCAACATCACGTGTCCGTACAAATACAGAAATTAACAGTCAAAGATAATTATATGAATCAGTGACACATCTGAATTAATCATTTAAACAATTTGTTCTCAGTGATGTAAATAATGTGGTTAATAGTAGTGTACCGTATTTACATAAAACGAATTGAGCGGGAGTTTTTAATATCGACAATGACAGATGGATCAAGCCGATTGTCCCAAAGAGTAGAAGCACGTGATGAGAATAAACTATTATAACATGTTACAAACATATATAAAAAATGTGCTTGGCCCTTTTCGATGACGAAGTAACATCCTGTGACAGAAAAGTTTTCTCAACAGTTCCCTTAGCTACAGGAATAAAGTTTGGCAAATGTCGTAACCCTGCTTGTCTGAAACGTCAAGGCCAAAGTCGATACTATGAAAGACTTACGATCTATCACCGACGCTGTCGCTTTATGTAAAGGCGACACATTTTACCTGAATACCTAAGTGGCCACCGTTTCTATATTTTTTTATCACCAAGTGAATACCAAATAAGGGATATCTAAAGACTTTACATAAACAAAATTCTGATTTTATTGAGCAGTCATGTTCGTTGAAGCATAATGATCCGCAGTTCAAAAGACCCTTTGGAGACCAGTTTTTATCCACTGGGACATTTGTATATAAAAATAACAGTTATTCTTCTGTTAAATTCAAACAGATTCCATGAGAAGTACACCTATAGATATCTGCTACTAAAACTCGGAAAAAACTCATAATGTACTTAATTAAAGTTCACATTTTATGTTTCAAGAGTAATGATTATCTGTATAAAAATAAAGTACCGAATTAAACAAAAATAGTTATTGATGAACATAACACAATTAACAAAGCATTACAAGATATTTAACGAACAAGGTGACAGGGCTGCTTTGAGTTAAAGGTCTTCTGACAGTATAATTTTGATTAGTTTCAAGAAGTAACTTAAAATCATCTTGTCTTTCATCTACCTCGTGGACTAATTATAAACCAGTAATTGTAGACTGGATGATCTATGATCCGGTCCCAAGCTCATCTTGGGTAATTCTGGATGTTTTAACATTTGTTATGTACAAACGAAAAGTTAAGTTTGATTAAGTTTGACTAATTATAAACCAGTAATTGTAGACTGGATGATCTATGATCCGGTCCCAAGCTCATCTTGGGTAATTCTGGATGTTTTAACATTTGGTATATAGAAACGAAAAGCTAAGTTTGATTAAGTTTGACTAATTATAAACCAGTAATTGTAGACTGGATGATCTATGATTCGGTAATTCTGGATGTTTTAACATTTGTTATATAGAAACGAAAAGTTAAGTTTGATTAAGACAGTTACTTGATCGATAAATGTAAAAAGTTTCTTGATAAGTGTTGCCATGTATTTTCTATCTTTGGTGTGCCCCCAAGTGGCACAGCGTATGTCTACGGACTTACACCGCTAGAAACCGGGTTTCGATACCCGTGGCGGGCAGAGCACAGATAGCCCTTGTGTTATTCTCAGGGTGAAACTACGATGCTGTGTAATTGTTAAGATTAAAGATCCGTGTATACTTATGCTCCTGGATCATAAGTCTCGAAAAGGGATAAAGTATAACTTATTTTATTTTCCAGAAAATCTCGAAGATATTTTGTGTTCATCATATCGAACTCTTTAATGTTTCAGACTTTAGAAAACTCTCTATAAAGACAGCCAGATGAAAGTAGAGAAATATGTCACTTCTGGTTTGTTGTTTGTTTCTCACTTCCTTTTTATTGTCTTATATAGCACTTTCTCGTGGTAATGTTTCCTATTAAGTATTTTGATTTCATATTTGTTCCCTTTTACGCACGTTTTTGTTGTGGTTGGGAGAGTTTTACTCAACTGATGGTTTAATATTTACACATTTATTAATGATTGGATAATTAGATAAAATAAGGCAACGCAAAATTACAGTGTAACATCTGAATTTTGAGTTTACAATTAACAAGAGTTCTTAATTTTGTTTCAATATGTAACATAATATACTTTACGTTTTGTAAGAAAATGTGCGACTCAAAGCTGCCCTTTTGTTGTGTTTTCGGTGCTGTTTAACCTTATAGATCGGTAGTAAGAAATGTTGGGCTGTTTAACCTTATAGATCGGTAGTAAGAAATGTCGGGCTGTTTAACCTTGTAGATCGGTAGTAAGAAATGTCGGGCAGTTTAACCCCATAGATCGGTAGTAAGAAATGTCGGGCTGTTTGACCTTATAGATCGGTAGTAAGAAATGTCGGACTGTTTAACCTTATAGATCGGTAGTAAGAAATGTCGGGCTGTTTAGTTTTATAGATCGGTAGTAAGAAATGTCGGGCTGTTTAGTTTTATAGATCGGTAGTAAGAAATGTCGGGCTGTTTAACCCTTTAGATCGGTAGTAAGAAATGTCGGGCTGTTTAGTTTTATGTGACTCGGTAATAAGAAATGTCGGGCTATTTAGTTTTATGTGACTCGGTGTATGTGCTCTTGAAGGAATGATAGCATAAGGCAAATACTGAAATTTATTTTGTTAATATGTTTTATTCGTGAATTATCTAAACAGACTGACACAAAATAAAATAAAAGACTTGCAAGTGCTTTATACATCTTCAAGTTCTTTACAAAAAGGGAATTAATGCTGCTTAGAAGATTGGCCATGTTTCACCGCTATAAATAACGTCTGCGACTAACCATAATTCTATGCGTTACATGATCAATTAATTTTATATATTTCACCAAATTCAACAATTTTGTTAACAATCTATTACCTTTACAGAGGAAAAAACATAAACACGAAACTAGCAAAATAATCCGTCTAAATATCAATGAGTATTTACTGTCCTGTTAGAATATAACTTATTATTCAACATTTGTAAAAATGGCTATTTTCAACAGCTGGTTCGCCAGTTTTCTGAATGAGAGTGAAGTTAATTGAAGTTAAAAATAATACTAATATACAAAAATAATCAATGTTAATAAACAAAGAAACTAATAAAAATGTATGATTAATCCTTACCTTAATTCTGACGAGGATTGTTACAGGGTGAACGCCTTTTTCAATTTGACGAAGCGTGGTTATAATTAATTATACTTGTCATAAGACATTAGGCCTATTATTTTGTAACTCTGCATTTTTTATCTAATCTTTGTGTGATTTTCAAAATTTAGAATAATGTATAATGATAGCATTTCAATCACGCTATTTTAGCAGCATCCAAGTATAATTAACATCGCTATTGTGTTTGTTGTACCCCAGCCAGTCTGATGAGCACTGGATTGAGCGAAACGCGCCGTCGGCAGTGGATATAACAAACACAGTGTGGATGAAATACTTATAATATATACTCATTTAATTCTTGAAAATTTCTAAAAAAACTAGATAAAGAATATATTGTTAAGAAATATTATAGGTCTAATACTACTGTTTTATGACAAGTATAATTAATAAAACAATTTGTAACAATTACACTTTATATTCTTAATATAGTTCACACCGTAACAGTATTGTTAATTCAATTGATAATATAAATACCGCCTAGACCACTTCTATGTTTTTCGTATTCTAGCCGACGTGGTATTAAGCGAAAGTCCTTGTACTTTATATAGCGAATATTGTGTGGTTAATATATCATTACATATTCTTCTTTGCCTTCACTCATAAGTTCTTAAAAATATATAAATGTTATTACTTCACTCATAAGTTCTTAAAAATATATAAATGTTATTACTTCACTCATAAGTTCTTAGAAATATATAAATGTTATCACTTCACTCATAAGTTCTTAGAAATATGTAAATGTTATTACTTCACTCATAAGTTGTTAGAAATATATAAATGTTATTACTTCACTCATAAGTTCTTAGAAATATATAAATGTTATTACTTCACTCATAAGTTTTTAAAAATATATAAATGTTATTATTATTTTTTAAATTGTACGTTTTTCTTTAAATAAGGTATCACAAATTTGTCTGAGATTTTTTGATTTATTAAAAAAATAAAAGTACCAAAACATAAAATAATAGTATCATTACCTATACGTATTTCTATCTATAACTTCAATAATTCTGTAAAATCAAAGACGTTATGGTTTGTATACATGTCGACATTTGACTTGCACTTTAATAACCTAAAGTTATGGT
>NW_013667374.1:256623-262323 GCF_000517525.1 Limulus polyphemus | reverse complement strand
TATTGTGTGGCGACTTTATTGGGACTCCAACAACACCATATATTAATAGAACACTCCATCTGCCCGTGTAAACAAATTCTTCTGGCTATATGATGTCTCAAGTGACTATAAATGCTGAAATGTGGTCATATCTTTATGCAAACCAATGGGAAAGAATAAAGATATCTGTAAAATAGGCATAACAGTCGTTATCAAGGATTGTTTTTTAGCTGTTTGTTCAATGGTATCAACAGTGGAAATCGAAAGGATATATGTTTTCCACTAGAAAAACGCCCGGCATGGCCAGGTGGATAAGGCGGGTTTGGTGTGACGGGGATTCGAACCCGCGACCCTCAGATTGCGAGTCGAGATTAAGTCTGAAGTCTCTTGTATTTTACAATCCTGTCCAATCATGTTTTTTTTACCGTTCAGTCTGTCCAATCATGTTTTTTTAACTGTTCAGACACCACCAATTGGCAGCCACGGTGTGTTTTTCTAGTGTTTGTTTGTTTGTTTTTGAATTTTGCACAAAGCTACACGAGGGCTATCTGCGCTAGCCGTCCCTAATTTAGCAGTGTAAGACTAGAGGGAAGGCAGCTAGTCATCACCACCCACCGCCAACTCTTGGGCTACTCTTTTACCAACGAATAGTGTGATTGACCGTCACATTATAACGCCCCCACGGCTGAAAGGGCGAGCATCCCAAGTAGTATCAAGTGCTTTATGTTTAATTCTTGGAGGTCACAGTGTGAATTCAAGCAGCATCAGTAGAAAGAATAAATAAATATAAAACTCATTAAATCACATCACATGTTTACAGTCATTTACTGTGTACACGTTATATGAAAATCAGGCTAATGACGTTAGAATAGGTTTTTAGAATCTGAATTCTGAAATTTTTAAACAAACAAACCACTAAGCTTACGTCAATGGGATCCAACCCTCAATTCACACAGAAGTTGACGCTGAGTTAAACTATAATATCCACGAACTGTTCTTCCTATTTTAACCACAGATGCCAGGTATCTAACTATTAAAATGTTGCTATGGTATATACGTGTAGTCTGTGAAGGATTTTCATTGTAAGGCAACTACGGAACCGCTATATGTTTTAACAGATATCTAACTTAAACAAACTAAAGAAAGAAAAATACGTTTTTGATTCTAGA
Source organism: Limulus polyphemus (assembly GCF_000517525.1). NCBI lineage: Eukaryota > Metazoa > Arthropoda > Merostomata > Xiphosura > Limulidae > Limulus > Limulus polyphemus. Next base: position 261,175 of record NW_013667374.1, on the reverse strand, counting down.
ATGTGCTTCTCTATCTGCATCTAATGTATCTAAAATTAACAGTGTTTGGCCAGGTTCTCGGCTATCATAGGACAGTTTTTATAATGTCGTTTACACGATTGAGGGTCGAACAAACAGGGTTGGAACGTATGTATTAATACTTAGGTATACAGCAACTCAAAATCATTGTGAAACACAGTGGAGTTGGAACGTATGTATTAATACTTAGGTATACTCAAAATTATTGTGATACATTTGTTAAAAATTAGTTAAAGTTATCAAATGAATTTTTACTTTCTGGTATATTCCATATCATCTTCTTTTTATTTATAAAGGATATTTGAAATAACTTATATTTTACTATTTGTAATGGAAGTTTATATATAGCACCCCTTTAAAGGAAGTTTATGTATATACCACCCCTTTATGCAGAAGTGATCAAAATGGTAATGCAACAATAGGCTCACTATTCAAGAAAGTATGCTTTTTTTTTTGGTGATCAGAGTGTGAACGTAAGCTGTATCAAGTGTTTTATGTTTATTTTTGGCGACCAGAGTGTGAATGCAAACTGTGTCAAGTGCTTTATCTTTATTTCTTGGCGGTCAGAGTGTGAATTCAAGCAGCATCAGTACCAAGTGTTTTATGTTTATTTTTTGGCGACCAGGGTGTGAACGCAAGCTGTATCAAGTGCTTCATGGCTATTCCTTGGTGGTCAAAGTGTGAACCCAAGTAGTATCAAGTGCTTTATGTTTAATACTTGGGGGGTCACAGTGTGAACTCCACTGTGTTTCACAATGATTTTGAGTTGCGTGTATACCTAAGTATTAATACATACGTTCCAACTCCACTATGTCCTATTTATTTTAATTCCTAATTTAGCTGTGATAGACTAGGGGGAAGGCAGCTGGTCAACACACTCACCGCTAACTCTTGAGCTACTCTTTTACCAACGAATAATGGGATTAACCATTACATTATAACGCTCCCACGGCTGAAAGAGCGAGTGTGTTTAGTGACGGGGATTCGAGCGCGCTAGCTACAAGGCCTAACAAAAGAATAAAGCTGGAACTTATGCAAGATATTTGTGTAATAAATAACGCCGTAAAAGATGCTCTCAGTTTTAATAAGTAATAAATATTTAATGTTGAAGTACGTGATATAAATTCACGCACAAAAAATACTTAATTTAGGATATCAAATAAACTTTCCGTAAATAGAACAGTAAAAAGTGAACCGAGATTGTACCCACCATCCCCAAACGGTATATACTATATATATATATCATAAATAACTGCATCCCAGACAGTATAGGCTACATATATCTTGAATAACTGCATTGTATCTACAGCATCCCAGACAGTATAGGCTACATACATCTTGAATAACTGCATTGTATCTACGGCATCCCAGACAGTATAGGCTACATATATCTTGAATAACTGCATTGTATCTACGGCATCCCAGACAGTATAGGCTACATATATCTTGAATAACTGCATTGTATCTACGGCATCCCAGACAGTATAGGCTACATTTATCTTGAATAACTGCATTGTATCTACGGCATCCCAGACAGTATAGGCTACATATATCTTGAATAACTGCATTGTATCTACGGCATCCCAGACAGTATAGGCTACATATATCTTGAATAACTGCATTGTATCTACGGTATCCCAGACAGTATAGGCTACATATATCTTGACAAGAAATCTTATGGCATTGAAAAACTATTTGCAAAAAAAAGAAAAGAATTTATTCACAATTTATATTAAGTAATGTTTCGTAATTCTGTTCAATAACTCCTGCTAAAAGTTACATTAGTTTGTTTAATCTGACACTCCCAATAGTTGCCCTGGTATTATGTGAAAAATCTGAATCAAAGAATTATTTCAATGATTGAGATATGCGTAATTTAATGTTTCGAAAAGTTTGTTAATTAATAAATTACTTCCTAGGATGATGCTGTTTTCCTCTCATGTGTTCAGATTATATTAAAGTCAGGCTAATGACCTCAGAAGATACTTGAAAAATCTGAACTCTGAGGCCTTCAAGCAAAGAAATCACTCGATTGACTTCAATAGAATGTAACCCATAATTGGCTTGGAAGTTGTCGTTAAGTTCAACAACATATTTGCAATACCTACTAACTGTTCTTCATATTTTAATCACAGTTATTGGTTAGTTAGTTACTATAGTCTTGTAACGGTAAGTTTATTTCAACAATGTGATACTTAGGTTTATTTCAACAATGTGATACTTAAGTTTATTTCAACAATGTGATACTTAAGTTTATTTCAACAATGTGATACTTAAGTTTATTTCAACAATGTGATACTTAAGTTTATTTCAACAATGTGATACTTAGGTTTATTTCAACAATGTGATACTTAAGTTTATTTCAACAATGTGATACTTAAGTTTATTTCAACAATGTGATACTTAGGTTTATTTCAACAATGTGATACTTAAGTTTATTTCAACAATGTGATACTTAACTTACATCAAACTAATCAAAAACTATCATATGTAACAAGTCACTAACATCGTCAGTTGGAGGGTTATTTGTTTTAGTTAGGAAACCTTACAAAATCTTCACTTATAGCATCAAGATACTTTGTTCTTTGTAGTTTTTCACCAGTAATAATCAGAGGAACAGACTAATCATGTTCTTTTCTACCCCCCCCCCCCCCTCCTTTGTCACGAATGGCTCCCTTTGATAATTGAATGTAATAGTCGACACATAAGCCAAATAAGAGAGCCTATTAGTCTTGTGCTTACATAAGGTGTCCTAGTGCTTTAGGCTTCAGCGCAGTCGGTAATTCAGTGGATGTATTTAGAAGCAAGTCAACTGGACTTCTGAGGCTTAAAAGCAGCCGAGATTTATCCTTTCGAATAATGACTGTTATTATCCGTCCCCGGCGTGCACGCTAATTCAACAGAGTAGCTCCCATTATCACGTCACAGATTTATAAGTCTAAAGTCGTAACACTGTAGTTACCAGAATGACGATTTTATCAGAGTGACAACAAGCCGCCTTATGTCGTGCTCTCTATTATCAGAACATGTTATTCTTATTTGATGGCTAATAGGCCAGCATTCTGACCTCAATAGCTATTGTCTTCTGGTAATTTAAAATGTAAAAGCTAACGCAGGGAATAAAACATAAACATTAGTAGTTATAATGAAAACGCGTTCACATTACACGTGCTTTTTAATAATCGTTAGTATTCGATTAAATTCTTACAAATACGTACACAGACAATTTAGCTATAAGGCGGTCTTTCCAAAAAAGGTGCAACCAACAACCAATCTGTCGCCCTACGTATCCCACTCTTGCTTCATCATCTCAACCATTACCATTGGTTCTGTGAGAGATCGCACAGATATCAGGTTTTACCGATAAAATAACCCGTGATAATCTTTATAAAAGGTCATGGTTATCTTTATTATCACAATCTGTATGTTTGTTTTACTTTCACACCTAGTCCTATATTATCACAATCTGTATGTTTGTTTTACTTTCACACTTAGTCCTATATTATCACAATCTGTATGTTTGTTTGTTTTACTTTCACACTAGTCCTATATTATCACAATATGTATGTTTGTTTTACTTTCACACTTAGTCCTATATTATCACAATCTGTATGTTTGTTTTACTTTCACACCTAGTCCTATATTATCACAATCTGTATGTTTTACTTCACACTTAGTCCTATATTATCACAATATGTATGTTTCTTTTACTTTCACACTTAGTCCTATATTATCACAATCTGTATGTTTGTTTGTTTTACTTTCACACTTAGTCCTATATTATCACAATCTGTATGTTTGTTTGTTTTACTTTTACACCTAGTCCTATATTATCACAATCTGTATGTTTTACTTCACACTTAGTCCTATATTATCACAATCTGTATGTTTTACTTTCACACTTATTCCTATATTATCACAATCTGTATGTTTTACTTTCACATTTAGTCCCATGTTATCACAATCTGTATGTTTGTTTTACTTTCACACTTAGTCCTATATTATCACAATCTGTATGTTTGTTTATTTTACTTTCACACTTAGTCCTATATTATCACAATCTGGCAACGAGCTTGAAGAGACAACCACTGAAAATACTTGGACAGTTGACAGCAGCCGACAGACACAACTATAGAGCACTGGTAAAGGCTCTGGAACTCAGGTACGGAACCCAGAATCAATCAGAAGTCTACAGGGCAAGGTTTAGGACGAGAATCCGTGCTAAAGGGGAGAGCCTGCAAGAGCTGGCACAAGACTTGGAAAGCATGACACACAAGGCCTACCCAACTGCACCACCCGATCTCCTCAAGTTATTGCTGAGGGATCAGTTCGTAGATGCCTTGGACAGTCCACAAATTAAGATACAAGTGAAGCAAGCACACCCCTCTACCATGCAGGATGCAATGGCCAGAGCTCACGAATTTGAATCCTACGTTAAGTCCAGCACAGAGGTACCGATGTTGGTACAGTCATCTGGATTCAAGGCCAGAAAAGGTCAGCTTTCAGAGAGGTTTGAGGGACTTTGCTGGCACTG
>NW_013667374.1:249318-255623 GCF_000517525.1 Limulus polyphemus | reverse complement strand
CATAAAGTTATATTCAGAAAGAATAAACCAGTTTTATTAAGTAAGAACTTGTGTCGCTAAGGTTTCGTCGGAACGAAGTTACGGAAAGTTAATTAACAAACGGAGACGTAACAATATCTTTTAAAAAAAGTTTTTATCAGTGCACAATACTAAGTCTAAATTGATATTTGCTTGGCGGTAATTGAAATATGTCGAATGCTACTTATTTCTTGACTTAAAGCAAATTAAGCATTATCGTCATGATGTGTTTGTGACGTTTGATAAAGATGTTTACTTTTAAATAAAATGATAAAAACCCTGTAACCCGATTCCGCTTTCGAAAGGTGGACCTTTCTTCTTCAGGGGCAAAGTTTTACATACATGGTGGTATACGTTGTTGATACAATAAAATCAAGTTTCATCCTCTTTACCAGAAATCGTTGTTAGTTCTTGAAATTAAATACCTTTCGTAGTAACTGTACTTAAATCTTTAACTGAAATATTTTTATTCACGTAGATGGATTTAATACTTAACTTAATTACTCCAGTTTCCGCATAAGTGAATAACAATCTTCTTGTATCTAATCTATTTTATACATATTCCCATTTCGTGAATCATTGAAACACGTACGTAGAAAGATAGTGAAAATGTTTCATGGAAATGTTGCCTTTGGCGGTGAAGCATTCCAGATAAGGGGGTGATAAACATGTCTATCCAGGGACGGAGGGGCGGAGACGTAATGTATTAATTTTTAATCAGGTGAAGTAGAAGTTAGAAAATTCAAGTTATTACCTGGGCAGGGCTCAGCTGATGACGACTAATTTGCGTGCCAGCAAGTAAGATTAATATATGATATTGTGTTTCTGAATATCTTGTCCCTGAGAGAACCACGTCGTTACGTTGAACATGCTAATTGTTATTACAATTACAATGGACTATTCCAAAATGATACAAAGATTACCAGGGTGAGACAAATACGAATGTAACCTAACGCGTAATATATTATAAGGTGATTTATTTTTCCAAAATATTACTGAAAACGAGGAATTTTTAAAACTGTACTGTAACTACGATATTGGCTCAGTGCAATTAAGCAACTCAGCTCACCAGCAGCTTTGTCATGTAACGATTGTTTGTCTGTACAAACAGCAGCTTTGTCATGTAACGATTATTTGTCTGTACAAACAGCAGCTTTGTCATGTAACGATTGTTTGTCTGTACAAACAGCAGCTTTGTCATGTAACGATTATTTGTCTGTACAAACAGCAGCTTTTTGATGCGACGATTGTTTGTCCGGACAAACTATAAATGCTTGCTATTTCAATTACTTAAGTTGTGAACTTGTAAAGTAACGGTATATAACATTAAAAAGTATTTTTTGGTTGGATATTTTCTGTTCAATATCGTGTTTTAACCAAGAGATATTGATTTAGGACGAGAACAATTAAAACACTCTCAGGACTTTGCTGTAACACATTTTAATTTGTTCGGCACACTTCACAATACAACACGATTTAACAACTAAAACTGTTAATTCAGGTTATGCTTCATCAAATTCATACAAATATTTTCTCCTTGGATGTTGGATCTCCAGTACGCTATCATAGATGGTTCAATCACTTCACTATTCGTTATGACGCTATCATAGATGGTTCAATCACTTCACTATTCGTTATGACGCTATCATAGATGGTTCAATCACTTCACGTTTCTTTATGACGCTATCATAGATGGTTCAATCACTTCACGTTTCTTTATGACGCTATCATAGATGGTTCAATCACTTCACTATTCGTTATGACGCTATCATAGATAGTTCAATCACTTCACTATTCGTTATGACGCTATCATAGATGGTTCAATCACTTCACTATTCGTTATGACGCTATCATAGATAGTTCAATCACTTCACTATTCGTTATGACGCTATCATAGATAGTTCAATCACTTCACTATTCGTTATGACGCTATCATAGATAGTTCAATCACTTCACTATTCGTTATGACCCTATCATAGATGGTTCAATCACTTCACTATTCGTTATGACGCTATCATAGATAGTTCAATCACTTCACTATTCGTTATGACGCTATCACAGATGATTCAATCACTTCACTATTCGTTATGACGCTATCACAGATGATTCAATCACTTTACTTTTCTTTATGATGAAATCAACAAAGCATCTTCCCCTCATAGGAAAGGGGATTTAGAAAAATACCAAAGTGTATTCCCTGGGAAGGTAGTGCTAATTAACATAATGAAGTTTTATCATACAAGGAGAGGTGATTTAGAGAAATAACAGAGGTTATCCTACGGGCAATGTGTTGTTATAGAAAAGAGGAAAGATTTATTTTGCAAGGAAAGGAGGCGTAAAATAAAAATAATGTATCGTCTTCACACACACACAAAAAATGTTACAGAAAATGGGAATTTGTTTCTTTAACAGAAAAGTAGGCTTCGGGAAATAGAAAACGTATCTTCCTGTTAACTTGGAGCTACTTAAATATGATAAAAATAAGTATCCAAGAAACACGAAAGTATCCTTTTGAAAAGGGAGAGCTACAAAAATTACGAATATTATATTTTGAGAAGGAATTTCGATAAATATCCAAGTTTTGTCCTGACGATACGAGGCTACATAACATACAAAAGTTTTCTCCTAACGTGAAATGATGAGCTTCAACAAATAACAATTTATCGTCTCGAGAACTTGAAAAAAATTGAATTAAATTAAATGGTCCGGCATGGCCAGGTGGTTAGGGGACTCGACTCGCAATCTGAGAGTCGCGGGTTCGAATCCCTGTCACACCAAACATGCTCGCCCTTTCAGCCGTGGGGGCGTTATAATGTGATGGTCAATCCCACTATTCGTTGGTAAAAGAGTAGCCCAAGAGTTGGCGGTGGGTGGTGATGACTAGTTGCCTTCCCTCTAGTCTTACACTGCTAAATTAGGAACGGCTAGTGCAGATAGCCCTCGTGTAGGCTTGCGCGAAATTCAAAACAAATAAAATAAAATGTTTTCTCTTAATTAGTTCAAAGTGGAGCTATACCAAATAGAAAAGTATTCTTTTAACAGAGAAAATGGGACTTTGAAAAAAATCGTAAGTCCCCTCTTAAGGGGATTTTGAAAAGAAAATGTAAGTACCCTCTTGAGGGGGATTTTAAAAAAATTTAATTATCCTCTTGAGAGAGACTTTGAAAAAAGTGTAAATACCCTCTTGAGGGGATTTTGAAAAGAAAATGTAAGTACCCTCTTGAGGGGGATTTTGAAACAAAAATGTAAAACTTTGAAAAAAATGTAAATACCCTCTTGAGGGGGACTTTGAAAAAATGTAAGTACCCTTCTGACAATGTGAAGCAACAAAAAGAAATGTGAAAATATTCTCTCAAGAAGAAAAATATAAATTAAAGGATGTACCTGAGAAGCAAGAAATATTGAGAGTTTATAAGTGATTTCATGACAAGGGGAACTGGTAAGAAATACCATATCAGTTGCACAACTTACATCGTTGAATGTTTAAATCTTGAAAATGTTTACGTTAGCTAACGAATTAATTTTTTTCACTGATTTGGAAAAATTGATCAGTAATTCTGATGGAGATACAAGCTAGAGTATCCACGTGACAGACACGTGCAAAACATATTGGAGAGATATTAGATATCCCATTTTGCTAAATAGGTTAATTGGAGAGGCTTAATAATAAGATCATTAGTAGGGACACAGGACGCCAGGTTTCTGATTAATTTAGGGAATATCGTGTTATCGTAGATTTTCTGATGCCAGAGGATTAAAAGTGGGGAAAGGAGTGAGTGACACGTGCAGACTCGTTATTGTGTGCTACGTTAAATCAAGCATTAATTTGTTCAGGCATAACGTATTTTATTTGACATAGCAATGCTTTAACTTATAAATTATATTAGCTGCACAAAATGGGTTAAATTAAACGAAAAGTGCTTTGTTAATTTACCGTAGTTGGACGAGCTTTTTTTACTCGTATATTTCAAATAACACTATAGTTTGGTTGTAAGAATGGATATTTACAATACTGCTGCGTTCACGAAAACAAAGATACTCACCCGAAAACAAATTTAAACCAAAACATTAATGACTCTTTTATTAGACATGTTTTTCTTAGAGTACGTAAGGTGATAGATATTATCTATTTTTATTTAACAATCGCCCCCCAGTAGCACAGCGGTATGTCTCCGGACTTACAACGCTAGAAACCGGGTTTCGATACCCGTGGTGGGCAGAGCACAGATAGCCCTTGTGTAGCTTTGTGCATAATTAAACAAACAAACAATTATTTAACAAAATGTTATATAAGTTTAACAAACGGTTAAAAACCTGTAATATATATTGTGCATATATATATATATTGTTTTGTTAACATTGAATTGTTATATAGTACTAAAAAGTTAAAATAAATACACAAAGAGTAGCTGATTTGTCATACATGTATTTATTTTACACAAAGAGGAGGCCAGGCATGGCCAGGTGGTTACGGCACTCGACTCGCAATCTTAGGGTCGCGGGTTCGAATCCCCGTCACACCAAACATGCTCGCCCTTTCAGCCGTGGGGGCGTTATAATGTGACGGTCAATCCCACTATTCGTTGGTCAAAGAGTAGCCGTAATGATGTGATGCCAGATAATTATCAACAATTAAAAAAAGAACAGTTGTGTAAGTATGACCTAAAAATGAAAACACCATGTGTTTTATAAAGTAAACCTTGAGACAATTAAACTTGCTATGTAAATCATAGAAATTCTCCTTACATTACACGACGAGGTGCACCACCAGAGGGCATTCATCAAATGTATATAATATAAGATTTTCGAAATGACCTCCAGTGTATGTATGTATGTACATTGAAAAAAATACCTTACCAATTTCCTGTATAGGTGCACAGAACAATAATGGATGGTAATTATAGGTGTGGTTGTATGATTGTTTGTTTGTTTGTTTTTGAATTTTGCGCAAAGCTACACGAGGGCTATCTGCGCTAGCCGTCCCTAATTTAGCAGTGTAAGACTAGAGGGAAGGCAGCTAGTCATCACCACCCACCGCCAACTCTTGATACTATAATTATATATGTTATCTTGTCGAGCTGTGCATCACGTCGTGAAAACCTGTCATTACATACTATAATTATATATGATTGATTCATGCTACTTTGTCAAAATGCGCCCTCTAGTGCCAGACAACTTCCGTTTCCCAAGTTGCTCCCTAACTACTAACGTTCTCCTGATCGAGATAATCCTGTACAATATACATACTGTGGGCAGTGGAATTGTCATCCTGGAACACGAACTTATTGCCAAACCTTGTCCTAGCATATGGTAGAAATATCGTGATGCCTTTAGGATGCGTCATTGACGTTTCCCCGGAGGATACTGCACCACCTCCCGTGTGTTCCCTGAGGGAAAGACAGTCTTCCCTCATCTGTTCTCCAGGCAAACGACGAACACGAATCCTACCATCAGCTTTAACAAGCCAGAAATAGGACTCATCTGAAAAGATAACATGTCGCCAATGTTCTTACTGTAAGTTGGCATGCTGTCTTGCAGATAGTCCCACTTGTTTGGTCAGCTTTCTGTTCACTGTTTTTCTGGATACCCTGAAATGAATGTGTCCATTCCATCCCTATCATAAGGTGTTGTAAAACTTCTTTCGATTTTTGAAGTGTTAACCAGATCAAAACACAGTCATCTCGAGCAGTAGCTTTTTCTGCGTCTACCAGTAGACTTTTTTAGAACAACGTTTCCTGTAATCTGATGACGTTTCAGGATTCTGGATACAGTACGCTGGTTCTACCCTACTGTTCTGGAAATGTCCATTTGCTTCATACCATTTCTGGAGAGTAAAACAATTTCATGCCCTATAACCTCTGGCACGTGATGAAGCATGACTCTACACCAGCTTTTCCCAAACTTTTTGGCCACGGAACACTTTTCAGCTGAGAAAAAGCTTAGGGAACACTAGACACTTGAAATGTCGCTGTAAAGGGTGTGTTGCGCGCGCAGCGCCCTCTAGATTTGTATATTAATCATTTATTTATTTAATCAAATTACATATTAATGAATTTTCACATTTGTATGCTTATATTATATTTTAGGTACAAACCTCTCCACTAAGATATGTAGAATAGATATGACATCTTCTATAATTCTTCTTCAATGTGAAATCGATATTATCTAATTCTAATACATAGGAAAATATTTCATAATAAGTTATGATCGTACAAAAAGAGTTAAATATGTTATTAAAATTTAAAATCGTGATTTTCTCACGGAACACCAGCTCTCTGATCCCTTAT
>NW_013667374.1:239671-248407 GCF_000517525.1 Limulus polyphemus | reverse complement strand
GGGCCGAGAAAAAAATGGCCGCCACTTTCAATCTATTACTCTATGATGCTTATAAATAACTGCTAAAGTTGAGTTATAGCCGTATTTGATAGCCTAACTGCCATTATCGAATGTTTCAAAGCTTGTGAGTCTCCCCATATAATTCCAAAGTGTTTCTAAAGTAGAGAACTGGGAGCTGGCTAAAGAGTCAAAGTGTTCATTATTCTTTTTCCTTCTTACATACTAGCCAAAAAATGAGTGAAGATTTTGCAATGGCTTTAGTACAATAGAAAAGCATTTTAAGATTACTTGCAAACAGGATATCATTACACACGGTAATGGTTATCATGAGATTACTTGCAAACAGGCTATCACTACACACGGTAATGGTTATCATGAGATTACTTGCAAACAGGCTATCACTACACACGGTAATGGTTATCAAGTAGGGATGGAACGAGAAAAAATAGGCCGCCGCATTCAGTCTTTTACTCTATGATGCTTACAAGTAACTGCTAAAGTTGAGTTATAGCCTTAATTGTGCTCCTAATTGCCATTATCGAGTGTTTAACAGCTGTATAACAGTACTGCTATTCTGTTCATCTACCACACGTAATTTAGTGGGAAAAAATGAAAATTGCAAATTAGCAGTAATGTCTGTTTATAAGCAGCATGTATTATTTCCATGTTTCATAAATAATAGTTTCGTTTCTCCTTGTTAGATGGCAGAACAAATTGTTCTTATATAACGATCGTTTGTGACTTCATTGCACAAAAATGATATCTGCAAAACAGTTTCACTAAAAACAAATATATAAAGAAAGAATAATCTAAATTAATATTCAAGGTATCAATGAGATCAAGTATTTATGCAACTTACAGATATGTGTATATGTTATTGATGTCTCAACTTACAAACACCAGTTTCATAATTATCGAACCAATATATTATATAGTGGTCTACTTCAGTGGCAGCTATATGTGTATGCGTCGTATCATACACCATGACTTGGGATGTGTATGATGTCCTCTCTAGCATGTGGTGGAGTCGATTGTATGCACATTGTAACGAATTTGTTAGTATATATTTATTTTAATATCAACGTTTGTTTAGATTAAACTTATATTTAAAAACATGCATAGCTTATCGTGTTAAATGTGTATTACGAAACTCCCGCCTATTCTCCAAAGTTGTAGAAGATTCTCGAGAGTAATAATCAACAATATATGTGTGTATATAAACACTTAAATTATATTGTTACGTATTCTGAATTTTCTAGAAAACCTTCTCACGGCTATAAATATAACCAACGCGACGAGCCAGGGAGAGTACCTATTATTAGTTCGCTATAGTCAGTATGCTATAAAACTTCGGGAGCTATAACTGTGATTATTATAATGCTTACCAATCGGAAAACTTCAGATATTTCGCCAAGAGTATTTACAAAGTTTGAAAATTACAGCTCATTTAACTTCAGTGGATTCTCATCGGACATTAGTATTTTTACGAAAACATTATATAAATACATCATGGAGATCTCAGCGTGTGTGGCCGGTAAATAACGAAGGACAAATCTAGCTAACTTCCCGTTAAGCGAATTGTACCTACGTCAACTCGTAATTAACTCGCTCATCGTGGACACTCGATAAGATATCAAAGAAGTTCCAGACTAGAAAGAAAACTTTATATTGTTTGTAAGTTTGTGAAACTGTTGTTTATAAATCATTGTTTGTAATAACTATTTGTAATAATTGTTATTGTAAATTGTACTGTTATGTGTATATTAAAACGTATTTGTGTTAAAAAAGAAAACTGTGTATCAATCTTGTTGGCTACTATTATAAACTGACTATATATCGGCATTTATTTAAATACTAAATCCAAAGTACAATTTAACTACTAAATTTAAATTATCGGTTAACTCAATTTCAGACCATTTGAAATTTTAATAGGTAACAACATGTAGTGAGTTGGGGTGAAGTTGGAAAACGTGGGTTTTATAAATATCTCCTTAACGTTGGTCCAATGCTCTGAGGTACTTTTATCATTCTGGAGGAGCAATTCTGGATTCACTAACCCCTAATGTAACACAAAATTAGAGAAACTGGCAAAACTGATATGATATTAATAATAATATAATACTTTACCATTGAATTATAAAAATAAAACAAATGATAGAATTGCTATCAGTTGCATGAATTGAGATTTAAACTGTTTTACAGTGGCTAATAACCATAGGTTTGTAAGACTGACTCAGTTTTTACTGGCTACTTAAGCATTAATTTTCTTTATTCATCACTACCTTGTTTCTGTACTTTTTGACACTGCTATCCCTACATCGTACATCATTTTTTATAAAAAAAAACTTTATTTGTTTCCCCTTTTTAAAAACAATTTTATTGAAGTATGTTGATAAGTAAAATTTAGTTGTAGATAAAACACATTCTTGGAAAGATTTGGCTACTTATGTAATGACTTTTGTATGGTTTTGTTTCTATACTTTTTCGGTTGTCATGTTTAATTTCGGCAAATTTTTTATTACTTGTATATCATTAATACTTTTAGCTGATCTTTTGTGGTCGTAGCATACTGACCAACATCAGTAGTTTTTATCTACATGTAATATTACTAATCAGAACTGAGATTATCTGGTCGTAGTGTACTGAGCAACATCATTAGTCTTTAACTATATACATCATTAATACTCATAACTGAGTTTGTCTGGTCGTAGTGTACTGACCAACATCATTAGTCTTTAACTATATACATCATTAATACTAATAACTGAGTTTGTCTGGTCGTAGTGTACTGACCAACATCAGTAGTTTTTAATCTATGTATATCATTAATACTAATAACTGAGCTTGTCTGGTCGTAGTGTACTGACCAACATCATTAGTCTTTAACTATATACCTCATTAATACTCATAACTGAGTTTGTCTGGTCGTAGTGTACTCACCAACATCATTAGTCTTTAACTATATACCTCATTAATACTCATAACTGAGTTTGTTTGGTCGTAGTGTACTGACCAATATCAGTAGTTTTTAATCTATGTATATCATTAATACTTATAATTGAGCTTGTCTCGTCGTATGCTAATCGCTGCATAAAAGCACACCATCGAAAGAGATAAAACTTGTAATGGCCTATAAAAGGATTGTAACATTGAGAACAGCGACATCTTCCGTTGGTCTAAGAGTATTTGGAATTAATTTTATTATCTCCTTTGAAGCTCTTCCGTTACCTACAAATACATTTACGTCCTTCTAACATCTGAGAAACATGATTGAGAAATGATTTGATGATTTCAACGAATCCTTATATATAGGCATGACTAAATTGTTCATGATGTTTGATAGGGTTGATTGTAAAGCCGTGCGTAGAACTTAAAAAAAAATGAGCTAATTAAATATTTTAATACTTATTGTTCTTGATATCATCTGACGTCAGATGTGCAAATGAATTTTTAACTAAAAATAGGTTTTATAGAACCTCATGACTGTTCACATCTAAGTTATAATACTTCTGTGAGGATATTGGTTCCAGAATTAAATTATTTACTCTGTCGTCACTTCCGCAAAGTAAAGTTGTGCTCGGTTGTTGTATTATATTGTATTCTTGTAAGGACATTAAATAGAAAATATGAATATTAAAGTGTTCGGTTGTTGTATTATATTGTATTCTTGTAAGGACGTTAAATAGAAAATATGAATACTAAAGTGATCGGTTGTTGTATTATATTGTATTATTGTAAGGATATTGAATAGAAAATAATAATATTAAAGTGCTCGGTTGTTGTATTATATTGCAACCGAGCACTTTAATATTCATATTTTCTATTTAATGTCCTTACAAGAATACAATATAACACAACAACCGAGCACTTTAATATTCATATTTTCTAGTTAATGTCCTTACAAGAATACAATATAATACAACAACCGAGCACTTTAATATTCATATTTTCTATTTAATGTCCTTACAAGAATTTACATAAAAATTCTCAACTTCAGTTTTTTTCTTTGCCACTATTTCCAGTTTATCTGATTACTGTCCTGGCAGTAATTCACAGTTAAGCATACAAAACAGCCGACTTCCACGTTCTTAATACCACTGTCGTCACACACACACACACAAAAAGAGAACATGTACGAAATTATATAACTTTCATTAAGAGAAACGACCATCAACCCCCAAAAAAGAACAAGCTACATGCGCATTTTAATATTATTATTTTCTATTTAATGTCCTTACAAGAATACAATATAACACAAGTTCCATGGACAAACATCAGCACTTACAACACTAAATCTAAGGTTCTGTTCCTCTAGATGGACACAAGCAGATAGCCATCCCTGTGTGGCTTTGCTTTAAACCAAACATACACATTTTGTTTTCGCTCCGCTCGGGTGTTCGTTTACAAAAAACATATTACAGAAGTAAGGGTTTGTCCGTAGACTTACTGCTGTCCCTCTAGGAAGGGCCCGGCATGGCCAGGCGGTTAGGGCGCTCGACTCGCAATCTGAGGGTCGCGGGTTCGAATCTCCGTCACACCAAACATGCTCGCCCTTTCAGCCGTGGGGGCGTTATAATGTTAGTTGGTAAAAGAGTAGCCCAAGAGTTGTCGGTGGGTGGTGATAACTAGCTGCCTTCCCTCTAGTCTTACACTACTAAATTAGGGACGTCTAGCGCAGATAGCCCTCGTGTAGCTTTGCGCGAAATTCAAAACAAACAAACAAACAAACCTTTTGGTAAATATAATATTACGATTAAATCATGATGCGAGGAAAATGTTCTGTTTATATCCAAACACACCTAGATAAAACTGATAATATTACTGTTCATTAACTCTGCGATTCAACAAACGTATAACAATATCCGTAGTTGTTGTCTTTATATTGATATCTGATATATTTATGTATTTTTCTGTATGAAATACAGCAAGAAAGTAGTAGAGTTTTAAATAATTATAAACATGATTTCCAACAATAAATAATTTAATAATATGAGACAACTGATAATCAGATTACTGAGGAGAAATGGATACTAATTGAAACTACGCTTAACAGGACTTTAATCTTTACATAATATTAGAACTTGTGTTAATCATGAACTCAGTAACTCTTAGCCTGGCAACATGCGTCATGGTGAATGGTTCGTAAAGCCTTTTGTCAATCAAGCACACAAAAGGTTTTAGAAAGTCGATAAGCCTGGATTTTAGAACCAGTAATTATCATAACACAGGAAATAAGCTTCACGTTTCACCTAAAAAATATTAAAAATTAGCTGCATCAACCTTATTTATTCACGTGCAGATAATAAAATTTTGTTTAACATTGAAACATTTTTATCTTATTTACTTTTATCGACGGCGTGTCCACGAGTTCGATACGTCACAACAAGAAATTTGTAAACCTCACTTAATCAAACGATTTGTGGATAAAAAAAGGATCCCACATTGTTTTGAACCTCCCCCTCCCCGTGGTTCTGCAATAAGTCAGAAAGCTTATAAAGCTAAAAACTGGGTTTCAATACCCGTGATTGGCACAACACAGACAGCCCATTGTGTAGATTTGTGCTTAACTACAAAAAACAACAACATTGTTTTAATTTAAGACATTTAAAAATCTTGTACCTCTATGAAAGCCCTGCAAGTAAACGGTGAATGCAAGTATTTCATAAAATATTTTTAGCTTATCTTATACAGCAATTTAATTGTTAATTACTTATCGTACCGAATACACAAGGAATTTATACACTTCAAATTTCTTTAGTGTACAGCAGAGAGAGAGATACTACGTTGCTAATTTTATACCAGTGTACAAGATGTGCTAAGATACTGTGAAGCTACTTTTAATTCCTAAAAACAAATATGCCAGGATGCTTTCCAACTTTATATCTAGAATACTAATGATAATAACTATAAATCAGCTTATCCCAAGATGCTATGTTACTACCTTTAAACCAGCTTACAGAAAATGTCAAGGTTTTTTTTTTTTAATAAGTTTATTTCCGATACGAGATATGCCGCGATAATATGTTGCTAACTTTATACCCAGTACAAGCTATGCCGGCATAATATGTGGCCCCCAGTGGCACAGCGGTATGTCTGTGGACTTACAACGCTAAAAACCGTGGTTGGCAGAGCAAAGATAGCCCATTGTGTTGGTTTGTGCTTTTTACAAACAAACAAAAAATTATAGTTTAATCTAGAACAGCCCAGATGTTTCTCTTGTATCAATATAGTGTTAAATCATTTTAACAATATTCACTAATTTTCTGACGAGATGATGTCAAGTTATGCAAAATACACTCAGGATGTTTAAGCTTCCTTATGTTTCTTCTTTATTTTAAACAACTCTTATAATGGTTATCTAGGAACGTGAAATATTCAACAGCTATGTATATTTCATTAAGCCCTTTAACCCTCCACAAACGCAGGGATGAAAATTACGTAAAGGAATTAACTGGTACGTTTCGTTGTACATTAAATAATTAACTGCTACGTTTCGTTGTACATTAAATAATTAACTGTTACGTTTCGTTGTACATTAAGGAATTAACTGCTACGTTTCGTTGTACATAAAGGAATTAACTGCTACGTTTCGTTGTACATAAAGAATTAATTGCTACGTTTCGTTGTACATTAAAAATTAATTGCTACGTTTCGTTGTACATAAAGGAATTAATTGCTACGTTTCGTTGTACATTAAGGAATTAACTGCTACGTTTCGCTCTGCTAGAATACATTTAATTTATATCGTTTATCAATTTGAAAGTTTTTCAGCAGACAAAGAGTTATTTAAAACAAGAAATCCTTAAAAGACCTGAATTTGAAACCTCTGACTGGTTTTATTAAAACATTTATACAAATGTATTAAATGATGATATTATACTAAAGTCTATTAAATAACCCATGTTTTACCAAACCATTCTTTTCCGTGATGGCAAGACAGGGCAGTGTTTCTCAACCTTTACAATACCATCAACCGACGCGCTGCCCCCTAAATTATCGCGGATCGCAAAAACCATTACGATTTGTTTGTTTTCGTGAAATCCCACTGACCGACAAGGTGGTTGTGAGGAACCGCCGCTGCTCCGCGGACCGGTGGTTGAAAAACTCTGATGTAAAGCGATGTAGCGTATAATAAAACAAGAGAAGATGACTCATTACATTTATCTGGGATTTCTTCAAAAAATCAATTGTTTGATTTAGTTGATATCAGGTGGCGCTATAGTATAATATATGTGAATATATCCAAAATGTAAAAACTCCTGAGGATGACGTTGTAACATGTAGAGTCGTCAACTTTTTGGAGGCCATAGATAGGCCTAAATAAAATGTTCTTAATTGTGTACCAGTTTAACGTTGAATATTATTTATGATTTTAACTTTATACACAAGTGCCAAAATACTATAATTAACAGGTTCCTATTAGCCCGAAGAATTAGAGGTATACTACTAAATGTTTCAGTTATGGTAGAATCTACATTTATATATATATACAGGTATTGTTATTTAGGTGTTTTAAACCTGGGAGGGTCAGGTTCAGTGACCTCTTCCTCCCTCCTGCACTTGATTTGTAACTGTTCAATTTTCAGATAATTACTACAAGAGAGTCAGAGTTTAGCTATTCCACGATTTCACTCTGAGTATCTGGTGCTGAGTATCTTTATTCGAGGTTATCTCGGATTGTGATTGAGGTAAGATGGTCCATAGAATTAAACAAAAGCTGAAGAAAGTAAGACAAAAACGAATAATTAAAGCAAAGTTAATAATTAAGAAAAAGAGAAGGAGAACGTTTCCAAATACGCCCGAGGGGTATGATAATTATTTAATCATAAATGGTAATATTTAATGTTATTGAAGAAAAAGAAGTTATAACGTTAACGCTTGGGAAAAGTTCCTCAGACGCACGGCTTTTAAACTAAAACATCTTACACATGTGCAATTTTAGAGATTGTATAAAAACTAACATATGGTATGCACATATCCTTCATTCAAGCAATGACGTTTTGTCAATTTACCTTAATCCTGACACCAATAAATTGAATTTTAGAGCCCATTATACATTTTCGACTCTCTTGCTAATTAAGAAATAACCTAATTTATATTTCCAAGGTTTTTATGAGAGCGGTACATAAAGATAACTAATTCGAACACTTGGATAAATTATGCTGATTAGCTTTATTATTTTTATAGTATCATCCTGCTTGTGTTAAACTGAAGCGTCTAAGCCTAATAGTTCATTATTTAATTGTTGTCATTGTATTGTTTTAAAAATACTTGCGAAATAATAGAAACTGAACGTGTTTGTAAAAGTGTAAGGGGACCTCAACAGCTTCTCCTTCCCTCCGAAAATAATCAACGGTTAACATGTAGTGAAATACATTTCAGATTAAAATATTTTGGAATAAATTTTTCATCTTTACATATTTTTCTGTGATCGGTTTAATCAAATTTTACTTTTCAAGATTGAACAATAAACTAGATAAGCCAAAAGTAAACTGTGAAAAAAGAAATAGAAAAAAAAATAACCACTCTACACGTTTAACACCCCTTTTAAACTGTGGATAGAAAAAGAACACAAAATAAACACTATACACGTTTAACACCCCTTTAAACTGTGGATATAAAACAACAAAAGAAACACTATACACGTTTAGCACCCCTTTAAACTGTGGATATAAAACAACAAAAGAAACACTATACACGTTTAGCACCCCTTTAAACTGTGGATATAAAACAACA
>NW_013667374.1:236032-238845 GCF_000517525.1 Limulus polyphemus | reverse complement strand
AAACACTATACACGTTTAGCACCCCTTTAAACTACAAAAGTTATGGAGATTGATTATTCTAAAAATTAAAATACGATCATGTACATGCAGCTAGCTGGACTGTATATTATGTTTGAAAGTATGACATTTGAAGAAAGGGGTGTTATACGTATCTAGTGTTTATTTTGTTTTCTTTTATATCCACAGTTTAAAGGGGTGCTAAACGTGTATAGTGTTTCTTTTGTGTTTTTCTATCCACAGTTTAAAAGGGGTGCTAAACGTGTATAGTGTTTCTTTTGTTGTTTTATATCCACACAATTATGGATCAGTACGCAGATTTATATAAGTCGATCTTGCTGGTACCCACTCTTCTGTGGTGCTTAAAGATATGATCAATTTTGACTTCTAAGGTAACATACGTTTTCATTTCTTTCTTTTAGTGCAATCTGGAAACTGATGTAACAAAACATATTGAACAAGTAGAAAAATAAGTTACAAATTTTTCTAAAGTAACTATGGTTACAAGGTTTTTAATACTTCATACCAGGAGCATTACCGAGTGTCTTTATACAAAGTAAACAAGTCGGAGATATCCATGTTCACGTACTTCAAACGTTTAATACAACCAGATAACTTCATAGATATATATATAAACAAGACATTAGAAATATTTCAAGAAGATTAAGTTACACGTTTTCCGAAATATACAAAATCCAACAGTCTCTTTTAAAAGAATAAGATTTTACTGTTATTTGTTTCTTTCTTTGTAATATTCCATACGAACAATGCTTGAAATCATTAGTAATTAAACAGTAAACGTATCATGAAACCACATGGTGCCTACAGGCCACATCTACGCTTTAAACATATGAAGTTATCAGTAACTAAGGCTAGGCTATGGCCTGCATTGTATAGCATCCGATGAAAGGAGCTTGCTAGACTATGGTATGTAATGTATAGCATCCGATGGGAACAGCTGGCTAGGCTGTGGGCTACAGTGTATAGCATCTGATGGAAACAACTTGCTAGGCTATGGCCTGTAGTGTACAGTATCTGATGGGAACAACTTGCTAGACTATGGCCTGTAATGTAGAGTATCTGATGGAAACAACTTGCTAGGCTATGGCCTGTAATATAGTGTATCTGATGGAAACAGCTTGCTAGACTATGGCCTGTAATGTAGAGCATCTGGTGAGAACAGCTTGCTAGACTATGGCCTGTAATGTAGAGTATCTGATGGAAACAGCTTGCTAGACTATGGCCTGTAATGTAGAGTATCTGATGGAAACAACTTGCTAGACTATGGCCTGTAATGTAGAGTATCTGATGGAAACAGCTTGCTAGACTATGGCCTGTAATGTAGAGCTTGCACTTGGTTTTGATTGCATTCAGGAAATTTCGAAATTATAGTGGCAGTTAAATCCTAATGTAGACTGAAAGAAAAAGAGTTTATGAAGATGAATTTAATACAAGGAACTTAATGTGGATGGTAATGTAAGAGTTAGGGATGAAAGTAATATGAGGTAAGAGTTTATGAAGATGAATTTAATACAAGGAACTTAATGTGGATGGTAATGTAAGAGTTAGGGATGAAAGTAATATAAAGTAAGAGTTTATGAAGATGAATTTAATACAAGGAACTTAATGTGGATGGTAATGTAAGAGTTAGGGATGAAAGTAATATAAAGTAAGAGTTTATGAAGATGAATTTAATACAAGGAACTTAACTCAGATACAAATCGATTTGGATTATAATGTAAGAGTTGGAGATGAAAGCTTAACTCGGACACATCGAGAAAGGTAATGACGTAAGAATTGGAATGAACTTGACCTTCAACATGTCAAATCTGGAGTCTGAATGAGTAATATTATAGTATAAAGTTAGTTGTTCAAGTCTAATGTCCTGATATGTACATATTAATTTACGTTTTACATACAATGAAGCTATATACCATACCTGAGATTTTGTTTAAATGTTCTCACCAGATGTAAATATCTGGCTCTAAACAAAATAATGACTTAGATTAAGTTTGTGTTACTAACGTCTTTATCCAAATTCAGATCCCCTATGTGCCACAAACCCATTTTTATTGACCATTATATCCCATACTGAATATTGACCAAGTCCTTGTGTTGACACAAAACCATTGTTATCGACCATTAGATCCCATACTGAGTATTGATCAAGTTCTTGTGTTGACACAAAACCATTGTTATCGACCATTAGATCCCATATTGAGTATTGATCAAGCTCTTGTGTTGACACAAAACCATTGTTATCGACCATTAGATCCCATATTGAGTATTGATCAAGCTCTTGTGTTGACACAAAACCATTGTTATCGACCATTAGATCCCATATTGAGTATTGATCAAGTTCTTGTGTTGACACAAAACCATTGTTATCGACCATTAGATCCCATATTGAGTATTGATCAAGTCCTTGTGTTGACAAAAACCCATTGTTATCGACCATTAGATCCCACACTGAGAATTGATCAAGTTCTCGTGATATCACAAAAACTGTGATGTCTATATAATTAGATCCACTACTTTGCTCGGAACAAGTTCCTGTGTCATTATAAAAGCAAAGTTGTTGAACTTTATTTATATCAAGTTTGTTTATGTCCAAATAAGCAATGGTAAACATAATTTGGTCCTATATTTTGTTTCGATCAAGTTATCGTCTTGCCACAGAAGTACTGTTGACGATCATTAGATCCTGTATTCTGTTTGATCAAGTTATCGTCTTGCCACAGAAGCACTGCTGACGATCATTAGATCCTGTATTCTGTTTGATCAAGTTATCGTCTTGCCACAGAAGCACTGCTGAC
>NW_013667374.1:230103-235511 GCF_000517525.1 Limulus polyphemus | reverse complement strand
AAGCTATCATCTTGCCATAGAAACACTGTTGACGATCATTAGATCCTTTATTCTATTTGTATCAAGTTATCATCTTGCCATAGAAACACTGCTGACGATCATTAGATCCTATATTTTGTTTAGATCAAGTTATCGTCTTGCCACAGAAGCACTGCTGACGATCATTAGGTCGTGTATTTTGCTTAGATCGAGTTATCGTCTTGCCACAGAAACACTGTTGACGATCATTAGATCCTGTAGTTTGTTTATATCACATTTCTTTGTTATTAGAAACGACAGATGTCCAGTTAGATTAGATGTTATTTCTGGTTCATGCCGGAATGATTCAAGTTTATGGGTCTAGCTCTCGTGTACCTGTGTTGCTGCGGAAAAATCGTTGTCCTTTAATTACTTGTCGAAAAACACTAAGATCTAATTACCACAGGAAATTTGACATGCAACTTTAGATATAATACTGAGTTTAGCTCAAAGTGTTACGATATCACAGAAAACACAGTCAATAAAACATTCAATGGACTTAGATTTTGAAGCTTTGCCAAATGATTTTATTGAGTTATCACAGAAACATCTATTCAATGTTGGTATAGAGTCATCTGATTCTTTGAACCAAATGACTTTGTTTAGTGTACCATTCATTGGAGTTAAAGTCATTGTACCAGTTAGTGGAGTTCAAGTCATTTTACTGACTTTAGCTCTTATCGCCTAGCAACAAATATGTCCAAGAAAAGTCATTCCTCTGAACTCAGATATTAATAACTTTGTCTTTTAGTTTGTTACAAATTATACTTTCAGTCCATTTTGAATGTTGATTTTTCACTAGTAAGACGTCTTCTCTGTCACAAAAGACCGACTTATAAACTGTGTTGTTTCCTCAATATCATATCATTTCCTAAAACAAATGAATGGCTGTTTAAGATAAATAACATTTTTATGGACTACAAAATGTTGAAGTCCTACGAACTTTGGTGTCTTCTAGATAGGATGGACTGTTCAGAAAGTTTTCTTCAGCCTCACACCAGAGACGTCAGAGGGCGAATGGTGGCTGATATACTGTGGGTGTAGGATGGGTGATAGTAGAGTGGGTGGTAAGAAGGAATGCTAGTCTGCGGACTGCTGCTGAAACCCTTGTTTTCGGGGGAGTGTGAACCGTTGGTGGAAGTGTTATTGTCGTGGTAGAGAATGGGGACACGGACGACCCTCTGAGTAGCGGCGGCGTGTGCTATGTTAGCAGCCTCAAGGTCGGCAGCTATTTGCCTCTTCCACTTGTTCCGGCGATTCTGAAACCAAATTTTAACTTGTGTCTCGGTCAGGTGAAGAGAGGCCGCTAGCCCCGCGCGTTCCGAACTGGACAAATAACGTTTCATATCAAAAGTGGACTCGAGCTGAAAGACCTGACTTCGGGTGAACACGGTTCTCGTCTTCTTCTTCCGTCGATTTTGTTTCGCTTTATCTTCTTCATTGTCATCCTCTTCGTTGTGACCTTGAGGACCATCGCAAGTCTGATGCTGGATAGTTGCCCGTACTCCATCCATCGGTAGACGCTCTCTGTCAGGGAGCGTTGTTTGAGTCGGAGAAATGCTGGTCCTCATTTTATCCGCTTCTGTTACATACAAGATAAAAACATTCATGTTAATAACTTTTCTATTAAACGTTTATGTAATGTTACACTAGACTTATAATGTTTTATCAACATTAAACATGCAGTAATAGGTGCATGTGCTGAGTTATTTCATGTATTACATTTACGTCAGATATTTTTAACTAAAATATAAATTTATTTTTTGAGTGCGCTTTTGTTATCCATGTTATCCATATTAAGTATAGTCTTAAATATACATATATTTATCCATTTTTAAAGGAAAATATCCCTAACACCTTTTCGCAAGTTATTGATATTTAACATTTAGTCCTTGTGCTGTCAAGGATGAGATATGCCATCTTGTGGATGTTATCATTGTTGGTGTTGATGTATATTGATCTGAAGTAATATATAAAACTTCGCGTTCAACATTAGCGAATTTTACTCAAAGCGTTAAAAGCGAAATCTTTACTAGGTAAATTCATGAATTGGTGAATCACAATATAATACAATGTAGGTAAATATGTTTGAGTTATTTCCGGGATTATTCAGCATGCAAATACATGCATATAAGGGTCCGGCATGGCCAGGTGGTTAGGGCGCTTGACTAGCAATCTGAGGGTCGCGGGTTTGAATCTCCATCCCAACAAACATGCCCTTACAGCCGCGGGGCCATTATAATGTGACGGTCAATCCCACTATTTGTCAGTAAAAGAGTAGCCCAAGAGTTTACGGTGGGTGGTGATGACTAGCTGCCTTCCTTCTAGTCTTTCACTGTTAAATTAGAGATGGCTAGCGCAGATAGCCCTGGTGAAGTGCGAACTTTAACACAACCGAATTAAGAGATAGTATATTAACACATAAATATTAATATAATAACATAATTGGGGGGGGGGTCAGAGTGAAATCGTGGAATAGCTAAACTCTGACTCTCTTGTAGTAATTATCTCAAAATTGAACAGTTACAAATCAAGTGCAGGAGGGAGGAAGAGGTCACTGAACCTGACCCTCCCAGGTCTAAAACACCTAAATAACGATACCTGTATATATATATATAAATGTACATTCTACCATAACTGAAACGTTTAGTAGTATACCTCTAATTCTTCGGGCTAATAGGAACCTGTTAATTATAGTATTTTAGCACTTGTGTATAAAGTTAAAATCATAAATAATATTCAACGTTACAACGTCATCCTCATGTAGAGTCGTCAACTTTTTGAAGGCCATAGATAGACCTAAATAAAATGTTTTTAACTGTGTACCAGTTTAACGTTGAATAATATTTATGATAGGAACCTGTTAATTTACTTTAAATCATTATTTATTTAATAATATATAATTGTAAAAAATTTTATGTTGTCTTCATAAATCTTGTGAGAAGAATGTGGCATAAAGTACAAACAGACATTTTCAGACAAAATATAAACGTTCTAGTATTAGTGGCATCAAGTATGAAAAATAGTTTTAAGAGAGAAATTAATTAGCCACTTCCGGTTCCCAATAAGATAAGTTTTCTCCGAAGTAATGACATCAAATATGAAGAGCATTTTTAAGGTCACTTCAGATTAAATCATTGGCCACTTCCGGTTTCCAATAAGATAAATTTAATAGTGATATGAAACATAAAAGGATGAAAAGTCACTTAATTGTTACATGGCATGAAGTATTATGAATGTTGACCGGTGATTTATGTAAACAACTCTGAAGCGTAATACCTCGTGACATGCAAAGGGTATAAATTGTCTTGTAAATAACTCCTGAAGAAGACGTAGAAGTACGTTGAAACATGTAGAATGTTTTTAAGTAAAAGACGTTGACAGCTATATTAAACTTTTAATTGTGTAAGTAAGAATAAGAATCGATCATTCTAGTTATTAATTTAAGATTAAATATTGCACAAGTGCCGATTATTCAGACTTATGAAGAGCAGTTTAAAAGCCACTTAAGAGAAAATATTAAGCCACTTCCAGTTTCAGTAAAAATAAAATTAATTACGAAGAAAAGTTTTGGGGAACTTCCTGAGGAAGTGTCAACTATTTCCGGTTCCAAATAAGATGAGGTTTCTTCTCTAAGAACTGAATTAACTATGTGAGGAGTACTTTTGGGGCACTTCCTGGGGAAGTATCAATAAATTCCGGTTCCCAATTAGATGAGTTTTCTTCTCTAAGAATGGAATTAATTACGAAGAAAGGTTTTGGGACACTTCCTGAGGAAATGCCAAATATTTCCGGTTCCCAATAAGATGAGGTTTCTTCTCTATAAATGGAATTAACTATATGAAGAGTACTTTTTGGGCACTTCCTGGGGAAGTATCAATAACTTCCGGTTCCCATTTAGATGAGTTTTGTTCTATAAGAATGCAATTAATTACGAAGAAAGGTTTTGGAACACTTCCTGAGGAACTGTCAAATATTTCCGGTTCCCAATAAAATGAGGTTTATTCTCTAAGAATGGAATTAACTATATGAAAAGAACTTTTGGGCACTTCCTAAAAAATTATCAGTCACTTGCAGTTTGCATTTTTTATTTCCACCCAAATCACTTCTATAATCATTTAAATGTAATAAAAATCCACAATATAACAACAACGACAACCATAAGATGGCACAACCTGCCGTTTCTTACGTTGTTTGTTGTAAAAACCTACCCTATAACAGTAACAACAACCACAAGACAGCACAACCTGCCGATCCTTATGTTGTTCGTTTGTTGTTAATTATAAAGCTACATAATAGATTATCTGTGCTCAGCTCATTGCAGATATCGAAACTAGATGTTTAGCGTTATAAGCCCTAAGCA
The DNA here is from genome assembly GCF_000517525.1 of Limulus polyphemus. Lineage (NCBI taxonomy): Eukaryota > Metazoa > Arthropoda > Merostomata > Xiphosura > Limulidae > Limulus > Limulus polyphemus. Next base: position 231,130 of record NW_013667374.1, on the reverse strand, counting down.
CTGATTCGTCGGGGGTAACGTTTCATATATGGTATACAGATTAAATAATAATTTAAATAATACAGTCAAGTATTCTTTGACGAGTATTGAAGGTATTTCTTTCTATTAAACTTTCTATGTTAAATTTTAACATCCTGTATATTTCTCTACTTCGTATAATAGCCCTACGGTTCTGCATTTTTTATGTTGTACCTCAAACATGATGTTTAACACATTTTCTACCGTTGCATAATCTTCATTTCTATACCATTCTTGTTCGAATAACCAAACATCTCATTGCTGCTTATTAATCAATATGGCATTGACTCTGATCAGTTATCCAGTTTCAAAGTATTTGTTACCCGTGATAGTTTGTTTGTTGTTAAGCGCAAAGCTACACAATGGGTTACTTGTGCTGCGCCCACAACGGGGAATCGAACACAGCTATGTAAGTCCGCCAACTTACAGCTGACCCATTGGAGAACAACTATGAGGAAGGTAATTTATTGTAAGTCTATTCAACATTACGATGGAGAACACCTGTAAAGGAAGGTACTTTATTGTAAGTCTATTCAACATTACGATGGAGAACACCTGTGAAGGAAGGTACTTTATTGTAAGTCTATTCAACATTACGAAGATCATATGGTATACTAAATTCTACAGAATAGCTATTGGTCACTTTCTTTACAAAAACAAAAACAAAACCCCATGGTTTATGTGTCAGGTATACAATTTGATAAAAACAAAACGCCATGGTTTATGTGTCAGGTATACAAGCCACCATGGTTTATGTGTCAGGTATACAAGCCACCATGGTTTATGTGTCAGGTATACATGCCACCATGGTTTATGTGTCAGGTATACAAGCCACCATGGTTTATGTGTCAGGTATACAAGCCACCATGGTTTATGTGTCAGGTATACATGCCACCATGGTTTATGTGTCAGGTATACAAGCCACCATGGTTTCTGTGTCAGGTATACAAGCCACCATGGTTTATGTGTCAGGTATACATGCCACCATGGTTATGTGTCAGGTATACAA
>NW_013667374.1:228382-229805 GCF_000517525.1 Limulus polyphemus | reverse complement strand
GCCACCATGGTTTATGTGTCAGGTATACAAGCCACCATGGTTTATGTGTCACGTATACAAGCCACCATGGTTTATGTGTCAGTATACAAGCCACCATGGTTTATGTGTCAGGTATACAAGCCACCATGGTTTATGTGTCAGGTATACAAGCCACAAAACGTCTAACCTGATGTAGTTTTTGATAGAATTCATATCAACCCAGAGGCTTTGTTTTTCTCACCAAGTCCGTATGGTAAAGAATAAAAAAGTCGACCTAAGCCTATGTGATACGTTTTGTAAAATCGGTTGGTATTAGTTATGAAATTATAAGTGAAAACTAAAGTTTGTTTTAGAATGAACCCACCCACACTGGGCTATCTCCTGTGTCTATTCTGGGGAATCGAAACACGGATTTAAGGATTGTGTACCACCGGGGAACATAATTAAAGAAACATTCATGCATTTCGAAGTAGCTGCCGAAAAAGATAAACAATATTACGACTGAAAGTCAGGTTAGGCTTAAGTATTTACAACTTGTAAACACAACTCAGAAGTTGCGGTATCGATATGAACTGAGGTAAAATATGGTAAATGTCAAGTTTATGATAGTAGAATGAGAAGATGTGAAAATTCGGCGGTGAAGTATCTGTAAATGTATTTAAGGGATTTGCTCTATACTTAAAAAATACATTTTGATAAAATAAAAGGTACCTATGATACCCGCGAAAGAAAAGCATAAGAGATTCCAATTAATATTTACAATTGTGTAAGTGTGGGGACTAATTGACAGTAAGTGTGGGGACTAATTGATAGTAAGTGTGGGGACTAATTGACAGTAAGTATGGGGACTAATTGACAAAGCCCTCAGGAATAAAATAATGTATGAACAAATAATACGTTTCGAGAACTGCAATACGAGCAAGTATTACATTTGTAATGCTATCAATGGTTGCATCTGTTGTAACTGTGAGAAGCTGCACAAGGAACAATTATCACTTTTGTGACAAGTTTCAGTGACACCGATACGACAATCATAGATTAGTGTTAGGAACTGAGTAATATTATGTCTATGATAAGTGTCAGGAACTGAGTAATATTATGTCTATGATAAGTGTCAGGAACTAAGTAATATTATGTCTATGATAAGTGTCAGGAACTGTGTAATATTATGTCTATGATAAGTGTCAGGAACTGGGTAATATTATGTCTATGATTAGTGTCAGGAACTGGGTAATATTATGTCTATGATAAGTGTCAGGAACTGAGTAATATTATGTCTATGATAAGTGTCAGGAACTGGGTAATATTATGTCTATGATAAGTGTCAGGAACTGGGTAATATTATGTCTATGATAAGTGTCAGGAACTGAGTAATATTATGTTTATGATAAGTATCAGGAACAGAGTAATATTATGTCTATGATAAGTGTCAGGAACTGGGTAA
>NW_013667374.1:220776-227949 GCF_000517525.1 Limulus polyphemus | reverse complement strand
ATATAATAGTATATAATAGTGGCTTATTTTTGGGGAGACTAACTAAATGTTTCGACAGATCAATGCTCAGTCGAAACACATGCTATGCTACCCCAAAGTAAACCACTTCATCATGCTTATAAAATCACTGTTTTTCAATATATTATTATCTCCTTTTACTTGTTATTTTCAACCATTCGCACCTTTAATGTTGTAAAACTCGTATAAGTTTTTAGTTCACAAAAAGAACAAGGTACACGAAATTGAAATTTTCTTCGCATCGTCCTAGGTCAGTGGTTCCCAACCTTTGCTCCACCAAGAACCCCCTTTTATTATCATTTTCCCCCCTACAGATCCTATGTTTTTTGAAAGATTCCACCTACCCAACAAACTGTTTTTATTAACTGATAATTAACTCGTTCTCCCACTTTTCACTATCAAATAAAAGACATATATAACTGGGTGTGCAATTAAAAAGAACATCAGTATTAAAAAACTTACTTGTTTAATGAGATGGTATTACCTACGCGGACCCCAGGTTGGGAATCACTGTCTTAGATATATTATAAGCTATATTGTGCCTTAACTATCTATTACGGAATTAACTTTTAACTTTTGTTTCCCGACTTTATAGTGGACGTTCTAATCTGGTCCCTGAAAGGATTTCTATATCAACAGGATTTGTTTTTATACTTTCAAAAAATAACAACTCACGTAATGATTGATACAAGTAACCAAAGTTATGACAACTGTGACAAGCGTCAGGAACTGTGATATGAACAAAATAATGCTTATATATGTAATGAGTCAGAAACTGTAATATCAACAAATATTACATCTGTGACAGTGTGATACGAACAGTTGTCTGTAAAAGTAAAGAACTGTGATACAAGTGTATATTACATTTGTGGGAAGTGTCAGGAAGCGCTATACCATCGGACATGACGTGTGAGATGGGTCGGAGAATATGATATGAACAAATAACAAAAGTTTGAGAAGTGGCTGAAGTTCTCACAAGAAGAGATAAGAGCTGCGATACTAACAGACATTACCCTGATCAAAATATCAGGAATTGCAACGAAAATCACAGAGGGACAAACTATTATACAACGTTCTTCAAAAGAAGTTAAAACTAAAACGGGGGAGAATTCGAACCCGCGACTCTTCTTATCAGAATGGTGTTTTAATGAACTAAGCTACAGCGTCTATATTGCTATAAAGCTTAGGTTGTCACTTCATTCTTCAACAAAGGCTGAATTTGGTGTGTGTTTTTAAAGCGCTGTGGCTATTACGGGTATCAAACCCAGATTTTTGTCGATATAAACTCAAGCGTTTTCACCAACGGAGGGCAATTTGGTAATACCATTGATCTTTGCCAATCGACTTGGAAAACTCAGAATCTCTCTTGGTAGTACCTAAATTAAATGTTCTAGCTATGAAAATCTTGTTGTTTTAAATCATTAATATCACAACAATATAATACAAACGATTGTTACTCCTACACAACGTATAGACTATAGTCAAGAACTGCGTTACGAACTCACTTTTGACAAGAACTATATATCTATGTACAGTAAGAACAATAATCTTATCAGTTACGAGAAACTGCAACAAGAACAAATATTACACTTTTGCCAAGAACAAGGAACTGCACTGAGAACGATAGCTTTGACACTTCTTAGAAACTGCAACAAGAACAAATATTACACTTGTGACAAGAGGCTGGAGTTGTAATAAGATAATAACTTCATCAGTTCTGTGGAACTGCGACTAAAACAAATAACACAACTGTTACAAGAGTCTGGAACTGTAATAAGACAATAAGTTCAACACTTTTGAGGAACTGTGATAAAAACAATTGTTAGATTTGTAACAAGTATTTTCATGCAAAACATTTTATGTAAACACGTGCAACCAACAAAACAACATTGTTAATAGGATAGGTGTAAGTTACGTAAAGCAGGTGACTAGCTTGTGAAATAATAAAAGGACATTTCCATAACGTTTCAAACATCCATTGGTTTATTGTATATGCAACCAACAAAACAACATTGTTAATAGGATAGGTGTAAGTTACGTAAAGCAGGTGACTAGCTTGTAAAATAATAAAATGACATTTACATAACGTTTCAAACATCCTTTGGTTTATTGTATATGCATCAGACCGTCGATCCAAATGACGTCAACCTCTACATAAAAGAACAAAAGCGTTCGTTATAGTTTTAATAACTCTAATAACCACAGATGGACACTAATCGGTTTGTTGATTAATGTCTAATAATGTGTATCTATAACTGTTAACAACGACACATACTCCGCAGAACAAAGTTTTCTTTATTCCTGTTTCTCTTCGTTATGAATCCGGTTTTCAGTGTTCTTTTCTTTGGCTTATAACCCTAAAAATCGGGATTCGATACCTGCTGTTTGCAGAGCACAGATAGCCCATTTTGTAGCATTTCGTTAGTAATAACAAGCAAGGATTAACTTGTGGGAAAACTAAGGTAACTGAAGTAGGATGGTGGAGATTAACAGTTGTATGTTGGGGCAACTTACAGTAAATTAAAGAAATGTGAATCAGTAAAGAATAAATACGATAATAAAATGTATGATTAATAAATTAGTAAACTGTATACAAATGAATATAAATAAAGTTTGGATACGCGATCTTGCGCGTTTTTATGGTATCAATTAACGGGAACACTTGGTAATGTAAATAATTAGACGTGTTTATGTGTAAATAGTTATGCATGTGCGTGGATAGATAATCAAGTATATAGGCAGACAAATATAATGATACTAATTACGGTTCATTTCAAAGACTTTTAGACAATAGATCGAAACGTGCTAATATTCTATTTGTAATAATTTATACTTTGATGGGTCAGTAGTTGCTACGAAGTTGAAAGACCTTTTAGGCCACAGTTTATACCCCAATATCACAGTAGAACGAAGCTTTATAACTCAGGATTCCTTATTACACTTTTCTAATTAAATAAATGCTAAAATTACTACTAATAGCACTGTGCGTATCCTGCGAACTCTGTTTAAACAAATCATGCTTTAAAATCATTCAGTATAAAGAATTCTACATGTGTCGAAGTGAAAATATACAAAATACAAGCCCCCAAGTAGCACAGCGGTATTTCTGCGGACTTACAACGCTAGAAACCGGGTTTCGATACCCGTGATGGGCAGAGCACAGATAGCCCATTGTGTAGCCTTGTGCATAATTACAAACAAACAAAATACTAAGCAATAAATATGATATTTTGTCAAATAAATGTGGACTGATAGATAAATATAGTATTACGAAAACAAACAAGAAATAATATTTTATGAAATAATTCCAATTGGGATTTTTATTTTTCAATTATCAACTATTTCATTGTTGGTTCTATCCTAAGAAGATATTCTTCCTATTAGTCAGTCACGTTCTATACAGCGCGAGCTCCTAACATGTTATATGATTAGTAAAACTACACGAATTTGCTTCACGTGCTCGTTCCCAGATGGAAAAGTCGGTCTATTATTTCTAAAATATGTTTCTAAAACAACACTTCGCACGAGGACTCGTTAAAATATGCATATGTAACCTTCTAATTTACTCATTTCTCTCTTGATATTAATGTGTTTCTAAGAAAGCTTATAAGTTAATACGTTCAACATTCCTACCGATAATATGTTTACATCAGATTTGAAAATCCGCAACACGTACCGTTTTGTAGCCTTATGACTAACCTCGTCCTTGATCGTCAGTCAGGGGAAAACAGTTTTTCCCTCAACCTAGGTAAATATTAGGTAGACAAAGATTACACAACATTTAAGGACAAGAAATAATATGATAACTGAGTTGTTCTTTTTTTTTTCTCTCTCTACCTTACCTCTGTCACATAAATTAACGGCGTAGGTGACGTCTTTGGTAACCCAGGGGTACCAGGAAAAATTGTTTTTTCTGGACAGTTGGCCTGGAAACGAGGCCACTACGCCGGGCCGGATCACAGACTGGATCACAGGATCATAGTATAGTCTTGTTAATGAAGATTCTCCGTTGAATAGTGGCATTGGTAGCCTTTTTATTGAATTAGCAGGACAGAAGACATTTGAAAAAGCCTCCTTACTTGATTCCGAACGGTGAGAGACAGCCGAGAACGGGCTCTTTTCTGGATCCGCGCGGTTTAAGATACTTGTAATAGAGAACGGGTTGAGTTTGGTACCGATGGTAGTTTTCTTCTCTTCACTAAGCTTCTGTTTATTCGCAATTTCGTTATTTACTGTAGACTCTAACACGCAGGACTTTTCTCTGTAGTCATCGGGATCCATGGTTATATGCTACTGGTAAGTTTGGCAGACAAAACGCGATTCTCTCACAAGTGTTTTTCTTTTTCTCCCTCTTTCTCGAGAATGTAAAATAAAGTAGTTTACGTTTAGACTATACTTGTTTTTGATGTCGAAATGGTTGGATTATATTTCCACTATTAATAATTAGCATCAGTAATAGGCTCGTGCTAAACATGCATGACGACTTTAGTGGACAGAATTTACAAATGCCTCGTTAGTAACCAACCACATTTCTGTTCGTCAAATGATAACCGTTTACATTTGTATCTCAGCTTTAGTGGCCAATTTTACTCTACTACTGGTGACATATTGCCATGTCACTTGTCAAAAGAGGATAACGTACCAATTTAACAGACTACGCGAGGCGAGAGGTGTGATTGGTCGATTTCAACGATGAAACTAAACGAATGAACGACTAGGAATCAGTCTGACTCCGCCCTCAGAAAAGCAGTCTCGAACAGTCGAACCCTGTCGTTTAGATAGAATTATCTTTTTCTATCGCCCACGGTGCTTATCGCCCGTTCAAAATTTGTTGACTTACAAGTTTAGATTTTAAAAGGTTAAAACTTCTCGAACATTTATGTCCGTGTTGCAGAAAGAACAGTTCAATACATGTATTGTAAAACTAGATTTAAATAAATATATCTCATTGATTAGCAGGGTTCGGAAATACCAACATAAACTGGTAATGGAAAGGAATAAAAATGCTATCTAGATATCAAGTTGAGATCTTATACTCACGCTTTTCGAACACAGAATATTAAGTGAATGACAAAACCGAACGGTTCTATGTTTTTTTAAATCCAAAATACGTTTTATTACACCAACCTGTACTCTAATTTGGCAAATAATGTTATGGAAATATTTCCACAGCTAATAGTACAGAATAGAGATAAATTACGTATAGAAACATAGATACTATCAAACCAATCAATGCTAAAGTTAACACTAACTAAAGTGGTTAATAATGTGAATGCTTTAATATGAGAGTTAGAAATATTCAATACGTCACAGTATTAAACAAATGTTGATCTCTTGACTCTAAACAGTATGTGTATTACAATAAAGAAAGTATATTATGAAATAAATATGTTTGATGGGAACCTGTTCTGGTTCAATTTGAACAAACTAAGTGTTAACTTATGTTACACTTTTGAAACTAAGTGTTAACTTATGTTACACTTTTAGAACTAGGTGTTAAATTATGTTACACTTTTGAAACTGAGTGGTAAGTTATGTTACACTTTTAGAACTAGGTGTTAAATTATGTTACACTTTTAGAACTAAGTGTTAAATTATGTTACACTTTTGAAACTAAGTGTTAAATTATGTTACACTTTTAGAACTAGGTGTTAAATTATGCTACACTTTTGAAACTAAGTGTTAACTTATGTTACACTTTTAGAACTAGGTGTTAAATTATGTTACATTTTTGAAACTGAGTGATAAGTTATGTTACACTTTTGAAACTAAGTGTTAAATTATGTTACATTTTTGAAACTGAGTGATAAGTTATGTTACACTTTTGAAACTAAGTGTTAAATTATGTTACACTTTTAGAACTAGGTGTTAAATTATGTTATACTTTTAGAAGTAACTGTTAAATTTTGATGGTTTGTTACACTTTCTATATGTTAAACAAATCCTGTGTTTCGTTATTTACAGATTCATGCGTAGTAAATAACCCTACTATTAATCCTATAGATATTTCTCGTTGTTACCTATTACAAAAGTATTTTTCACTTTTCTTATAGAATGTTATTTTGAGTTAACGATGGATATTTAGGAATATCGGGAACTTCTGACAGCTGACAATGGTAGTACTGTTGGAGTATAATTATTTATTTATCTGTCTATCTGTCCATCTATCTAGCCATGTTTCTGTCTGTCTGTATGAAAATAATTGGGTTAGTTGAAACTGAGTTTGTAGTTTTGGAGAAAACTTAAAACTTTTTTTCAGGTTTCAAAACATAAGATGTCCCTTCTCAACTACACCACAAGTATCAGAAATATAGTAAAGATGGAAATATTTATATTTCCAAAACTTAATTTACGACGTTTCCGGCCTATGTCATTTTTATGGAAATATGAGTATTTTCATTTTTACTATCTTTTTTTTCGTTTTTTATTCAACAACGTAATTCAAATCTTTTATTTTCGTCAAGCCTTTTGTTCAACTATCCAACTATCAGTTGAACAAATCTTAAGGTGTTAACTCAACTACTGGATCAGATACTTTGGTTACTTGCATCAATCAACTACTGGATCAGATACTTTGGTTACTTGTATCAATCAACTACTGGATCAGATACTTTGGTTACTTGTATCAATCAACTGCTGGATCAGATTTTGTTCATATCACAGTTCTTGATACTTGCCACAGTTGTTATGTTTGTTCATATCACAGTTCCTGACGCTTGTCACAGTTGTTATGTTTGTTCATATCACAGTTCTTGATACTTGCCACAATTGTTATGTTTGTTCATATCACAGTTCCTGACACTTGTCACAGTTGTTATGTTTGTTCATATCACAGTTCTTGATACTTGCCACAATTGTTATGTTTGTTCATAACACAGTTCCTGACATTTGCTACAGTTGTCAGGTTTGTTCATATCACAGTTCCTGACTCTTGTCAGAGTTATTATGTATTTTCTTATTGCAGTTCCTGACACATGCCACAGTTGTTATGTTTGTGCATTCCTGAATTTTGCCACATGTTTGACATTTGTCCGCATCACAATGCGCAACACTTGTCACAGATATAATTTTTACTCACTTGACAATTCGCAAAATATCTCCCAGTTGTGAACAGTGTTCATATCTCAGTTCCTGACACTTATCATAAACATAATA
>NW_013667374.1:213191-219776 GCF_000517525.1 Limulus polyphemus | reverse complement strand
AAAAATAAGCCACTATTATATACTATTATATTAGCATACTGAAGTGGTTTACTTTGGGGTAGCATACATAGCATGTGTTTCGACTGAGCATTGATCTGTCGAAACATTTAGTTAGTCTCCCCAAAAATAAGCCACTATTATATACTATTATATTAGCATACTGAAGTGGTTTACTTTGGGGTAGCATACATAGCATGTGTTTCGACTGAGCATTGATCTGGCGAAACATTTAGTTAGTCTCCCCAAAAATAAGCCATTATTATATACTATTATATTAGCATACTGAAGTGGTTTACTGTGTTTCGACTGAGCATTGATCTGTCGAAGCATTTAGTTAGTCTCCCCAAAAAATAAGCCACTATTATATTAGCATTATGTCCTTCCTATATTCAAGTAACTATATGGATATTATATTAGATCCAAAAAACCCAGGTTATAACATCAATTACTCGTTATACCTACAAACAATTTGTGGTAGCCTGTTTAGTTAATTATATTACTCATTATAGAAATTGGTTTGTCCACAAGATATCTGGTCGATAATTGAAACTTACGGACTTTTATGGAAGATTCGGTAAATAGCTAACAGATCGGGGACGGTTAGTTTCGTGTAAAAATTGTATTCGTAATCAGGAGCGATCCATTATGTACAAATGTTGTGTCAGGGGCGATTTGTTACCTGCAAACTTTGTCTTTGCGGACCACAGTTAGCAGAAAATATATTGAAACAAATCTTTTGATGTGTTAAAAGTGAGATCAAGAAGCTCTTATGGGTTATAAAACCGTTGTGCATGTCATGTGTTACGTGTTTTGTAACTTCTGGATAGATCTGACTGTGTCTGTATATGTTTTCATTTCTTGTGGAAAGGTACCATTACCTAAATCATTATCCTGGTCTTTGATTGCTGGCGGATGTGGTTATGTGTTTGACTGTTTGTCAATATAGATATTATTGTGGTTAACAATTGTTTGATTCGTTATGTTCGTGGGTATTGTGGTTGTCTAGTGTTATATGTTTCACTGCTTGTTGTTCTAAGTATTGTTGTGGTTGTCTAGTGTTATATGTTTCACTGCTTGCTGTTCTAAGTATTGTTGTGGTTGTCTAGTGTTATATGTTTCACTGCTTGCTGCTCTAAGTATTGTTATGGTTGTCTAGTGTTATATGTTTCACTGCTTGCTGCTCTAAGTATTGTTGTGGTTGTCTAGTGTTATATGTTTCACTGCTTGCTGCTCTAAGTATTGTTGTGGTTGTCTAGTGTTATGTGTTTGAACGATACTTGTCGATATAAACAGTATTGTGTTAAACAAATGATATGTGTTTAACTGTTTGTGCTATAGATATTGCTGTCTTTATCAAGAGTATTGTGTTTTCTTTTTGTGAATAGATATTATAGTATTTAACTACTTGTGAGTAGATAATGTAATGTTTGATCTTCTTGTAAGTTCATATTATTGTGCTTGATTGTTTTTGAATATATATATATATTATTAACTTTGATAGGCATTATTGCTCTTGATTGTTTGTAAGTACATAATATTACATTTGACTATTTTATTGTGGATATTATTATATTATTATTTGATTGTTTATAAGTACATATTATTGTGTTTTCAAGTAGGTATTGTATTTAATTCTTCGTGAGCAGATATTATTGTGTTTCACTCCCCATTGGCAGATATTACTGTGTTTTTCACTCTCCATGGGCAGGTATTGTTGTTTTTCACCCCCCCCCCCCATGGGCAGGTATTATTGTTTTTCACCCACCCCCCCTCATGGGCAGGTATTATTGCGTTTCATTCCCCATGGGCAAATATTATTGTGTTTTACTTCCCATTGGCAGGTATTACTGTATTTCACTCTCCATTGGCAGGTATTATTGTATTTCACTCCCCATGGCCAGGTATTATTGTATTTCACTTCCATGGCCAGGTATTATTGTATTTCACTCCCCATGGTCCAGGTATTATTGTGTTTCGAACCTGACTGTCAAATAAAAACACATGCACGCTTTAATCTGCAATATGGAAATACTTAAGGAAACGCCCTCTTTTTTTCCTAGAAACTGTTCGCTCATAAAACCAAACTTACTTGAACTAACGTATGAAATAGTGTAGTCATTTTGTCGTAGATGGCTACATTGTTAGTATGAATCGTTTCTACCTGTGGTTTAACATATAAACTACTGAAAGAAAAGAAAACAGGTTATATTAAACCCCTCCACGGACAAGTACACTCGTTCATTTAAATTGTTTATAAACAGACAGACAGATAAATTTTTGCTACAGTCTGCTGTTGAGAACTATTTATACATTTAATAGAGTTTAATATATGTTACTTTTAATTTAAAACATGAAACCAGCAAACACGAACACGGAAACGTTGGCTTAAATTTAACCAGTTATGTTTTCTGGAGTAATCTGTCGTGCTTTATTTATTTTTTAACAATAAAAGCAGAATATGTTTGTATGATTCTACATCTTTGATGTTCAAAATAATGAAAAATATACCGTTGACACAAATACTAACACTTGTGGCTAATAATGTTGTTTAATACTAATCTTATACGATCCATACATAAATCATTAACGTACACAATTATAACTAAGAGAGATATCAATCTATATACACGAAACAACTGCTTTAACGAACGGAGTGCATAGTAGAAATTAGAAAGAGTTGTTTTGTTTTTCTTGTGATTACAAACTTATTCTTCACAAGGCCTTGGGGTTATCACAGAACTCTTTTCTGTTCGGTTCTTTCACCCGAAAAAAAATTGAAAAGCCTCTCCGAATTAGATGAAAGATCCAGAAACGTCTATTACGAATAAATTGAGCTTTCGCTTATTTAGGTGACACTCCCGAACTTTCTTACCTCGAGGCAGAATTTCCGCGTAATTTGCGATAAGCATGAACTTTGTTAACGATCAGAAGATCAACAGGGTCATTGAAGTGTCCTGAACCAAGCACTCAAGCCAGTTGTCCCAGCAAAACTATAATGGAGAAGAATAAAGATAATTCAAGGGGTCAAGACAGCAGGGGTGCAATGAAGAAGGATAATGGTCTCAAAGGCCTAAAGCACACAACAACTGGTGTCTATTGTTACTGTAAAGTGCTGTAACACGTGCCCGTTTCGTTATTCTTTTTCTCCTCCACGTTTTCTACGTTAGGCGCTGCATCTTGTGCGGACGCATATGGGAACCGCACATTAAGCCTAATCTCTGATTAGAACTCGACAGTTTGTTGAAAGCTATAAACATGTAGAATAATTTTCTACATTAAAGCACTTTTCATTCAGGGTATTCGTTAAACCACGTTAGTACTGTACATCCTGTCGTAGGAGACAGAAGCGAAACGTTGGGATGTTCGACGGTGCTTCATCGGAACTACTACATCAACTGATTATATTTCGTTAATAAATTAAAACTTGAATAAGTTCAGAAAAAAATAATTTTGACACGTCAACTACTAGATCGGTGTTTCTTCTTTCATGTTTATAATGCTCCTCTTTAAGATATCCATTTGACAACATAAACATAACACACACAGTGGACAAAGTCACGGTACCAGTTTCAAAACACACATACAGTGGACTAAATCACGGTACCAGTGTCATTACACATACAGTGGACTATATCATGGTACCCGTGTTATTACACATACAGTGGACTATATCATGGTACTGGTTTCATAACACACACATAGTGAACTAAATCACGGTACCAGTTTCATAACACATACAGTACTAGTTTTATAACACGTACATAGTGAACTAAATCACTAAACCAGTTTGATTACACATACAGTGGACTATATCACGGTACCAGTTTCACTACACATACAGTGGACTATATCACGGTACCAGTTTCACTACACATACAGTGGACTATATCACGGTACCAGTGTCATAACACATACAGTGGACTATATCATGGTACCAGTGTCATAACACATACAGTGGACTAAATCATTGTACTAGTTTCATAACACATACAGTGGACTATATCACGGTACCAGTGTCATAACACATACAGTGGACTATATCATGGTACCAGTGTCATAACACATACAGTGGACTAAATCATTGTACTAGTTTCATTACACATACAGTGGACTATATCACGGTACCAGTGTCATTACACATACTGTGGATTAAATCATGTTACTGGTTTAATAACACACACAAACAGTGGGCTAAATCACTGTACCAGTTTCATTACACATACAGTGGACTAAATTAAGGTACTAGTTCCAAAACATACACACTCGAGACCAGAGTTACATTACTAGTTCCAAAACACACACACAAAACCACAGTTACAGTACCAGTTTCATAACACACACACAAAAGGCCAGAGTTACAGTGCCAGTTTCATAGCACATATACACAAAGGACCAGAGTTACAGAACTAATTTCATATCTTGCACACTAGCAATCAAAGTTAAATTTATCTTTTCAAAGCAAACTCATAACACACCAAACTGTAACATGAAAGCTTCTGCCTTCGATATGCTCACCTCATTGTTTCTTAATGTCTGCAGCAACATCAATCTCAAAAATTAGATTTCTCTGAATGTCTGTGTAGCATATGTGCGTTTTAATGTGAATCCTGAGCGATCAACATATGTGCGTTTTAATGTCAATCCTGAGCGATCAACATATGTGGGTTTTAATGGATTCAAAACACAGTTTCGCATTAGTTTCATACCAGAGTTAGTGTTTCAGGAAAATCTGTACAGAATAGGATATTAACTCTCAGTGACTATGTACAGGGTGTGGCAAAATATCACAAGTCCATTTTACTGTTATTACAGGTAAAAGCTGAAGTCAACTGACTGAAAGAATAAAAGTAGTACAATTTAAATGAAACAGTGATGTTGTGAAACCTGTGTCCATTCAACTGACACTGGAAAACACGTAAGATCTGGTATGAACCACCATTTACCTAAATTCTGTGTGGGCACTGGAAATAATCCTCCTAACCCTGACTTCTCTTTAAAGAATATATTTAACAGCTGGATGAACTCGGTATCACAGCTGAATAACATACTAATTTGCTTATTGAACTGCCTAAAGGTATCGTTCTAAATAATTGCTATAAAATCAATCGTGCAGGTTGGCTCCATATTAACTTCTCCTGCAGCAATTATGTTGTTAAAAGAAGAGAGAAACAAGAACAATCATACCAGATAAAGCCCGTTTTGTCTTCTCGGTGTAACTAGATACTTCAATCATTATTTGTAAAAGGAGTTGATAATCCCAACAGCAACGAAACTACCTATCAGGTTACGTGGACTTTGAGTAAAGCAACGTTCATAATATGAACTTCTGAAGATTTCGAAATGTGTTATTTTATATCTCTGCCATTAGTATGTCCACATAAACAAACTATGGCCTTATTTTGTAATTTTGTAAATGAAACCTCTCGCAATGATATCTAACTAGATAATGACAGGTTCTTATGATCTTGCATTAAAGTTTCACATATTTCGCTGCCCTAATGTAAATTAGATTCATAACCAAATATAAAGGTTTGTTTACACGCGCAGTTCTATGCTTGTCTAATAACCGATGAGCATAAACATTAAATGGATTTTTGTCTTTATTCTGGTAAAGTTGAGAACTAATGAATGGCTTCGAGCGTAAACTCACTCTCAGAAAGCAGTTCAGTCTGGTTTGCAGATACATAATATGGTGTCCGAGCGTGTTCGTTTCGAAAAATGTTTTTATCTTATAAATGGTTAACAAAAATAGAGAAAAGAAAGAAAATGAACGGCTCTATTTACTTTAAACAATTTAAAAACAAAAGTGGTTGAGTGAAAAGGTCAATAACTTCAAGTTACACGCAGAAATGCAATTTAAAAACAAAAGTGGTTGAGTGAAAAGGACAATAACTTCAAGTTACACGCAGAAATGCAATTTAAAAACAAAAGTGGTTGAGTGAAAAGGACAATAACTTCAAGTTACACGCAGAAATGCAATTTAAAAACAAAAGTGGGTGAGTGAAAAGGACAATAACTTCAAGTTACACGCAGAAATGCAATTTAAAAAAAATTATTTCAAATCATTGTTTTCAACTGTTTTATTTTCCTTAAAATCGTATTTTGACTACATCACCGGTCATGGTACGTTAAATATGTTATGAGCTTTCAACTAAAACAATAATCTTACGCAGAATGTTGCAACATAAACAAAGTTTGTGTATAAGGTAAATATAACAATAACACAGGCCTACGATGGCCTTATTGTCTTGAACATTTTACGTGTTCTTCAGTAATTCCTATACGCTGAATCCAAAAATGATATCCATTTTTCTCCATCAGGTACTGATTTTTCACAAAACGTCGTAACGCAATACATAAAAGAAAGACACACAATACGTAGTTTGGAGACTAAAAAACGTGGATTTCGCAAAAAAAATCGGGATGAATGAGGATGCATATTCGTTTGACATCAATGTTCTTCTCTTTTCTTAGTTTGTTTGTGTTTTTGTTAACAAACATAACAATAAACAATGCTCTCTGTGGTAAACGAAATAATAATTTGATCTAAGTAAGGGTTTTTTCCTTCCCGAAAAAATCCTTACG
>NW_013667374.1:209629-213022 GCF_000517525.1 Limulus polyphemus | reverse complement strand
AATAATAATTTGATCTAAGTAAGGGTTTTTTTCCCTTCCCGAAAAAAATCCTTACGTGATAGAAAAAAAAATTAATATTTTTTTCGAAACCCGCGCAGTTGAAATATGGAAAATCCGTTATTAAAACCAAAACACCTTTCATGAAGTTTAAATTCGCAGGCCTGTGTGATTATTTTTTTATTTCATTCAAGTATGCCGATGTTCAATTAACTGATGAAAAGCTGCATGAAATAAACTGGTGATTTATTAAGTTAAGGCAGAACGTATTGAAAAATTGCTGTAGTATTAATAAGTATTAAAAATACAAAATAATTTACACAAAACATTCGAAATCACATAAGCAAAGAACAGCAAACATACAATTTATTTTGGCAGATATTTAAGTAAAGTAACTAATGCTACTTCATCTAATTAGAGTTTACTGTAGGATATGCATATTTCAGAAGAAATGCTAACTGTTAATGTTTAGCTTTACCTTTCCCCCACATTGTATAATATGTCCACTAAGATGTTTGAGTAACAGTGGGGATTTTATTATAATACAAAAACACAGTAGGTAATATCAGTGACCATCTAAGTTCTGAAAATGTATTCAGTTCTTAAAAAGTGAAATGCGTTAGTCGTTAAAGAGTCAAATGTGTCCCGTCCTTAAAAGTCAAATGTAATCAGTCTTTAAAGAATCAAATGTATTCAGTCATTAAAGAGTCAAATATGCTCAGTTGTTGAAAAGTCAAATTTGTTCAGTCCTTAAAGAATCAAATGTGTTAGTCGTTAAAGAGTCAAACGTGTTCAGTCCTTAAAAGTAAAAGGTAATCAGTCTTTAAAGAATCAAATGTGTTCAGTTATTAAAGAGTCCAATGCGTCCAGTTCTTAGTGAGTCAAATGTGTTCAGTCACTAAGAAGTCGAATGTGTTCTGTCCTTAAAGAGTCAAATGTGTTCAGTTGTTAAAAAGTCAAATGTATTCAGTTCTTAAAGAGTCAAATGTGTTCTGTCCTTAAAAGTCAAATGTAATCAGTCTTTAAAGAATCAAATGTATTCATTCATTAAAGAGTCAAATGTGTTCTGTCCTTAAAAGTCAAATGTAATCAGTCTTTAAAGAATCAAATGTATTCAGTCATTACAGAATAAAATGTGTTCAGGTTTAAAAAGTCAAATGTGTTCAATCTTTAATAAGTCAAATGTTTTCAGTCATTACAGAATAAAATGTGTTCAGTCCTTGAAGAGCCAACTTAAAATTAATTGATACTGTAAAGAAATATGGGAATTTACAAAATTTAGACATCTAAATGATAAAGGTAATATTGGATTCTCAGCTCCTTCTACGTTTCTAAATAATTTATTTTTGTTTAGAAACATTTTTGACGATTTGACGTTTACTAAATATTGAATTTCAAGTCTAAATGACTGGTCTAAGATTGCTAAGAACTCACGTGAGTTTGTGTTAACATAAAACGTTATAGAAATTGTGAAAATTTTGCGTGGATAACTTAAACGTTTTAAAACAAACATTTTAAAATTCCAATCTGGACACTGAGGAAATGTTATCATTGTAATTAAGAACGCATCCTTTGCTTTATACCGTTAGTTTTAGGACAATACTGAATTAGGATACATTTCTTCTCTTGTATTTACAAAAACAAAATTATAACTTTAAATTGACGTTTTAAGTGTTTGAAACAAAATAATTACACATTAACGTCAATTTTTAGAATAATTGTTCGGCATAGAAAACTTAACATCAAAACACATATCATCAACAAGTTGACAAAAACCACGTAAACCCTTCGCCTTATTTGTTAGTTGTTAAACACAAAGCTACCCAATGGGCTATATGTGTTACGCCCATCACAGGTATTGAAACCCTGTTTCTAAGTCCGCAGATTTATTGCTATGCCGCTGAGGGGGGGGGGCTCTTCGCTTTATTCATGGAACGAAGAAATATATATATAAAGCTAAGCATTATGATCAGTAAATTGCCACGTGACACTATATATACATATTTGCATACATCAGCGTAATTCATTACCTATTTCTCAGGAATCACATAAAGAGATAAACAACACTAGTTCACTAATGCTGTTTATCTCTTTATGTTGATTAGCTAGTGTTGTTTATCTCTTTATGTTCATTAGCTAGTGTTTTTTTATCTTTTTATGTTGTTTAACTAGTGTTGTTTATTTCTTTATGTTGATTAATCAACATAAATGGGTAAACAACACTAGCTTATCAACATAAAGAGAAAA
This sequence comes from Limulus polyphemus, assembly GCF_000517525.1. Lineage (NCBI taxonomy): Eukaryota > Metazoa > Arthropoda > Merostomata > Xiphosura > Limulidae > Limulus > Limulus polyphemus. Next base: position 210,778 of record NW_013667374.1, on the reverse strand, counting down.
CAACACTAGCTAATCAACATAAAGCGATAAACAACACTAGCTAATCAACATAAAGAGATAAACAACACTAGTTAAACAACATAAAGAGCTAAACAACACTAGCTAATCAACATAAAGAGATAAACAACACTAGCTAATCAACATAAATGGGTAAACAACACTAGCTTATCAACATAAAGAGAAAACAACGCTAGTTAATCAACATAAAGAGATAAACAACGCTAGTTAATCAACATAAAGAGATAAACAACACTAGTTAATCAGCATTAAGAGATAAACAACACTAGCTTATCAACATAAAGAGATAAACAGCACTAGTTAATCAACATAAAGAGATAAACAACAGTAGCTTATTAACATAAAGAGATAAACAACACTAGTTAATCAACATAAAGAGATAAACAACACTAGCTTATCAACATAAAGAGATAAACAACACTAGTTAATCAACATAAAGAGCTAAACAACACTAGTTAATCAACATAAAGAGATAAACAACACTAGTTAATCAACATAAAGAGCTAAACAACACTAGTTAATCAACATTAAGAGATAAACAACACTAGTTAATCAACATAAAGAGCTAAACAACACTAGTTAATCAACATAAAGAGATAAACAACACTAGCTTATCAACATAAAGAGATAAATAACACTAGCTTACAAAACACAAAACAATTTATTTGTTTAAGCAGCTAGGTAATGGTAGTCGTAAAGTTATTTAACACATGTTCTACCACAGCTCTCGGATACATTAAGAAGGTATGCGTGTATATAGAAGTATACACGTTTTAAGAACAAGTATTCAAATCAAGTCGTATCTTATATTCTCCGGTATATATTTTGCTCTTCAAAGCACTTACGCTTGAACCCTCCTCCCTCCCCTCAGTTGCTCAGTGGTAAGTCTGAAGGCTTATAACCGTAAAATTGGGTTTCGATACTCATGGTGGGCACAGCCCTACGGTAAGGCTGTATCCCAATACACTTTCAAGGTATAGGATTTTATTATCAGTCTTATAGTGCACCCACAGACACAAACCAAGAAGCTATTTTTTTTTCAGCAACGAGAACTTACCGTATTTTTCGGTGTATAAGACGCACTTTTTTACCCCAAAATTTGATGTCAAAATCTACTTGCGTCCTATATAT
>NW_013667374.1:201957-208667 GCF_000517525.1 Limulus polyphemus | reverse complement strand
AAAGTATCAAATTGAATTTTTGTTCAATAAAAATGTTTCAAATGAGACTGTAGCTTTTTTTTCCCCCAAAAAAACTTTGTCTTCAAAATAAGGGTGCGTCTTGTATTCTGATAAATACGGAACATTCTAGGCACACAGTTTACTGGGCTAAGCCCGACCCATTCTTCTTGGTAAATAACACGTGATTGTCAGATTACGTTGCAGGTAGGACAACGGTAGGTTTACGGACTTACAACGCGAAAATCCGGAATTCAATTCCCCTCTTTGAACAAATCAGATAGCCCAATATGTCTTTGCTCTAAAACAAATCAGATAGCCCAATATGTATTTGCTCTAAAACAAATAAACATAAATTGTGCTTTTGTGTTATGAGTTTCATCATCATTCATATTAAATTCCGATCAGAACAAGGTAATCCTACTTAGAGCTCAAAAATAAAGAACAAAGAAACAGTCTGGTGAATAGTAGAATTGAATATACTGTTTCTTACATTCAAACATTATAATGCCTTTTTTTCGTCAGTTAGATGTCCTTTTTCGCTGTTAAAGACAATTTTGGCCGTAAACCCAATGATATTTTTCATGCAGTTTAGGAGATTTAGGCTACTCGTAACTTCATATATTAAACTAATAGTCTGTATATATACGTTTCCTTTAACTGTTCCCAGTTTGCCCCTGAAAAAGAAAGGTCCACCTTTCGAAAGCGTTCGGGTTATAGGGTTTTTATCATCTTGTATCAAGACTTCTTGAGCCTACGTGTTTTTCTGACATCATGAATATACCCTCCCTTTGTTATATTTCAATAAATAAAATGTTTCAAAAATTTTATCCGTGTTAATAGAAGGATTTAAAAAATAGTAACATTTTATTGAGCATTGATCTAGCATTCCTTACATATTCAACAGTATATATCTATCTGTCTATCTCTGTGAGTGCATTCCTTACATATTCAACAGTATATATCTATCTGTCTATCTCTGTGAGTAAATAATTTCCAAAATTTGCCTTACGATAAACGAATAAAATACCGAATTACGTAGCAAGCCAATATGGCTAACAAATTAAGGAGCTTATAATGCTTTACTAATGCACCGAGAAACAACGTTAACATAGTGGAAATGTGAAGTAACGTATTGCCAAGCAAGTTTGTTTTAGGTACGATCTTAAGTGAAGAGATCCATTAACGGTATAAGGCCGCAACTAACTATAAAGGCACTGAAGCTTTTCACCTCCTATTACAAGCTGTTTAAGTCTGGTAAGAAAGCACCTAATATCGAGCGGGCTGAGCCCCTGTGGGGTTACTCTGCTCCCGAGACTTAATCAACTGAACGTGCAGTCTGGACAATGTAAAGACTAGAACACAAACAGCTATACCAACTAACCCCTCGGCAAGATTAATAGCCGCCTCCCAGCCCATTACTTCTGTACTTGTCTAATGGTTAGTAATGACAGAGTACTAGGCATGAACTGATGAAACTTGACACCCCGGCTGTTCCACCTGGCTTTAAATTACAAAAATGCTGTCATTGTGTATGAGCAATCAACTGATGACAGATTTTTTGTTTTGTTTTTATAAAATTGAAGTGGCGTATTTGTTTGTTTTTTTTTGAAAAAATTCTTGTATTTCCACTTGCACACACATTACCTATCAAGATAAAATATCAATATAATTTTTCTATGCCTCCAGTTCTACATTATGAATTAGGAATTTCCTTCTCGAAGTGCGAAGATGAATTTACTGGATACATATATATATATTATGGAAAAATACACACTGATTATGAAAACGGAAGTGTTAGACGGTACATTAAAGAAAGTAGAAGGAAGTGTTAGACGGTACATTAAAGAAAGTAGAAGGAAGTGTTAGACGGTACATTAAAAAAAGTAGAAGGAAGTGTTAGACGGTTCATTAAAGAAAGTAGAAGGAAGTGTTAGACGGTACATTAAAAAAAGTAGAAGGAAGTGTTAGACGGTACATTAAAAAAAAGTAGAAGGAAGTTTTAGACGGTACATCAAAGAAAGTAGAAGGAAGTGTTAGACGGTACATTAAAGAAAGTAGAAGGAAGTGTTAGACGGTACATTAAAAAAAGTAGAAGGAAGTGTTAGACGGTACATCAAAGAAAGTAGAAGGAAGTGTTAGACGGTACATTAAAGAAAGTAGAAGGAAGTTTTAGACGGTACATTAAAGAAAGTAGAAGGAAGTGTTAGATGGTACATTAAAGAAAGTAGAAGGAAGTGTTAGATGGTACATTAAAGAAAGTAGAAGGAAGTGTTAGACGGTACATTAAAGAAAGTAGAAGGAAGTATTAGACGGTACATTAAATAAAGTAGTTTAGGTAGAAATGGAGGGATAAAAATAAAGTTGGATGACTAACCGAATAGTGCGTTCGGTAGTTGATTATTCGAAGTATAGCCCAGCAGCAGCCATTATAGAACACAGTTAATGGTTTAGAATACTTAAGCGTGCACATTTGATTCATGCAAGTGCTGTTCAGCAATAGGATAAATAATTAGAAACAGTATCTAAAGGGTTGAATTCAACCATCAAATAGAAATACACGATATTACGCTGTAGGCCTTTGGAGCAAATTAAGCGGGAGATATTATTAAAGATGAGAACCGGTTATAACTGTATGTATGTATGTGTAGTTATAGGGTTATCGCTAACATTCGTAGTCTAATAACAAATATCGACTCATCCAAATAAACTGAACTCTATAACTGTTTAACCCTCATGTTGAAAGAGATACATTTCTTTATTTCAATACTTTACACGCTGTTGATTTTCAGTTGTATGTTTACATCCTGCTGTTTATCTTCAGTTGTATGTTTAAAGAAAATATTAATTTCTGTACAAGTTCATGACCATGAAATTAAAAAAAAAAAACGTTGTATTAAAGTTTTCCTTACATAACTCTGTGAATGTACTCTAACATACAAAATACTCCAAACTGGTTGGTATTAAAGATACAAGTACTATAAACATGAGTGTTACTGTATTAATACATTAGACAAATTTCCTAGACGTAAACTGAACAATTATTATTTACCCTTACAGATTGTATAAACTTATATTTCGTCTTCTGAGGTCGACGGATAACCCGTCTTCGAATTTCCTGATGTTTTAATTTATTTATTTTTTACACTTCTCCAAGACCATAATGAATACTCAAGAAAAATGATTTTCTTTACTATGACTTACATGGTAATTCTTGTTATTTTTACACTTTTCCAAGACCATAATTAATACTCAAGAAAAATGATTTCCTTTACTATGACTTACATGGTAATTCTTGTTATTTTTACACTTTTCCAAGACCATAATTAATACTCAAGAAAGATGATTTCCTTTACTATGATTTACATGGTAATTCTTGTTATTTTTACACTTTTCCAAGACCATAATTAATACTCAAGAAAAATGATTTCCTTTACTATGATTTACATGGCAATTCTTGTTATTTTTACACTTTTCCAAGACCATAATTAATTCTCAAGAAAGATGATTTCCTTTACTATGATTTACATGGTAATTCTTGTTATTTTTACACTTTTCCAAGACCATAATTAATACTCAAGAAAGATGATTTTCTTTACTATAACTTACATGGTAATTCTTGTTATTTTTATACTTTTCCAAGACCATAATTAATACTCAAGAAAGATGATTTTCTTTACTATGATTTACATGGTAATTCTTGTTGTTTTTACACTTTTCCAAGACCATAATTAATACTCAAGAAAAATGATTTTCTTTACTATAACTTAAATGACAATTCTTGTATGTTTGTTTTTAATCTAAAACAAAACTTTTTGCTATTTGACAAAATCCTCAGTAAGAAGTAATGTTTCCAATTTTAGTTTCGAATACATCGATTAATAGAAGTTAATAAAAGTTTGATGGCTTATTATTTAATATTCATAACCGGTATCTATCTATAGGATTATAAAGTTTGATGGCTTATTATTTAATATTCATAACTGATATCCATCTATAGGATTATAAAGTTTGATGGCTTGTTATTTAACATTTATAACCGGTATCTATCTAAAGGATTATAAAGTTTGATGGCTTATTCTTTAACATTTATAACCGGTATCTATCTATAGGATTATAAAGTTTGATGGCTTATTCTTTAACATTCATAACTGGAAATATAATAATTAAAAACTGTGGTATTTAATAGATAAAAGACTAACACGATAGTAAGAGTGACTCTAATGCCAAAGAACAATTGTCATGATAGAAGCACTGGCTGAATGTTGAAATTAATCTTTCAAAGCATCACCAGCAATGATATTAACGGTGTTGCAGCATTAAGATTCTACTGAAATGGACAAGAGCGAGCGAAGACGATCATAAAACGTTGATGCTTATTAGAAATTTATAAAAAAATACTTCAACAAACATTAACATGCTGTACAACTCCTAACGTTGCCCCACAACACCCGTTGAGTTGTTGCAGAAACTAAACAAACAACGGTTGTTATTGGAGAAGGAAATCCTCAAGAGGAATGTAACTCCAGTTAAATCGAAAAGCACACCAGACTTCTGGAAAGTCTTGAGTAAGACACCGATTACTCCTGAAGGAGATGTACACGGATAGTTAGGCTTTCTGGTTCCTGGTTAAAATATAGATAAGCGATGCTTGTCTGGACAACATCTTATGGACAGATGAGATTCACTTTTCTCCCTAAACGGTCAGATCATGTCAAGAACAACAACTGAGAAGAAAGTAATCCACGTGACTTTCTACAGTGATTGAGTTGGATTCGGGAGATATTTCGTAATTTGGCTTTATTTCTTTGTGAAACCCACAAATGATGGACTTGTGAAAGCGAACGTTACCAACTCAAGTTGGAACATTGTATTATTTCTTGACTTTAAAGAAGAAGGGTTTTGATCTTACTCCACCCCAAGGTATTGCTGGGACGGGGGTCGTGCATTCGAAAATAGGCAGCCATTTTCGACAAAAACATGGTTATCACAATCTCCAGATCTCACTCCTGCCGATCTTTGATTTACCGTGATGTACCTGAGAGGCCTGAGAGCTAGCATACGACACCAAATAACGTGCAACCGTTGGAAATCGTTCAGCTGTGTGTCACGCTCTCTCGCGGATGCAAGAATTATTAGACATGAATGATGGTCACAACCAACATTGTTAACATGTTAATAGTGCTAACTGAGCGATCAGTAGCCTCTGATGATAATTATTTTTGCCACTAGGTTTGTCTTTCTTGTCTTTTTATTAGTTCTCTGATTAATTTTACAAATATGGACGTTAGAGTAGGCCAGCTAACTTCATAATAACCGTGTATACACATATATACAAGCACTCTAACGTAGTTACAGCACTGAATGAAGTGTCCTTATGAAGACAATTTTCTAATAATCTAGCTGGGTATAATGTTCTAATAAAATAAAATAGGTTAAGTAACAAATTAATTTACTTGACTTCTCATACTATAAAAATCGTTATTACATATTCGTTATGAACAACATATTTCTAATGCTTCCCTAGTTATGTAAAAGTAAACTCTTTACATAATTGTTTATTAGAAAATTACACGTGTTACGGAAGTAAGAGCTAGGCTATAACATGATGGTTTGAAAGGGACTTCAACTGAACATGGCAACTTGTTTGATCTTCGCAAAATTAATTTTTTAACGATATCTTTCAATGTTGTAACTATTATAATTATACATTGTAATTATGCCACAGAGATTCTAAATCCTATAATAATTCATTTTGTGTTTATGAATTTATTTGTCCGCAAACTCCTCCCACCAGCAGTTTTGGAGCTAGCAGTACAAAACTTGGCAGGTAGACTCTGGGTAGTCATGGGGTGTCCTTACCTAAATAAGATGAGCTAAAACATGCCCGAAAGGTCATCGAGGCGTGATTAGGGCTAGTAGTAGGTTTTAGGGTCGCTGAGTCAGAATCTGGCATCATATTTTGTGTTCTTGGCCCTCTTCATGATCCCGTGGTCGCCATGTTTGACACAATGTGTTATACTCCCACTCACAGACTAACGGACCAAACGTAGCACTTGTGCCCAAGTATCACGGGCAGTCATCTCCGCGGAATTTATTTCCGGGTACGTGTCCCCCTCCTTCTTTGGAGTAACTATATATGAAATTGGGAATAAGTAAAGAGCTTGGAAGGTGCACTGGAGGGGACCTTTGAATGAAATAGACCTATAATAAATAAAACTCAAAGAAAAGGCTTATATTTATGTTCATGGTGTGTTCTGTTGTGTAAGGTACCTGATGATGCCACGTTAACGATGGCGAAACGTAATATATCTGTGTGGTATTTTCTTGCATCCCATGTTAGCTGTTCATAGTATTTAATTTTAATAGTGTGTGAGGTACCTCTATTATACGTACTGGTGATTTTAGAGACGTAATGGATCAACATCGTAACCAGGTTCATTTTGAATAAATCTGGAACGAACTTGTCAAAAGCAAAACACTAACACGTCACACCCAAACTTGTAATTATTTTTGTGGATTAATGTATCCATTCTTTCAAATACTATTTTTCATAATAACACAAGAACAAGTTGGCGAGTGGCAGATTTGATTTTGGTTATATACAACGTTGTTAAAACGTGAGTGAAATTCTTTAAAACGTACTTAGAGAATCCGATGACGAGGAACCCACTTTGAGACTAATAATGGCTGGAGACGGCTTGAATGGGTAA
>NW_013667374.1:198510-201284 GCF_000517525.1 Limulus polyphemus | reverse complement strand
TGGTGGCATTGACTAGCTACATTACATTTAAAATAGTCCATGAGTTAGCGGTGGGTGGTGGCATTGACTAGCTACATTACATTTAAAATAGTCCATGAGTTAGCGGTGGGTGGTGGTGTTGACTAGCTACATTACATTTAAAATAGTCCATGAGTTAGCGGTGGGTGGTGGATTGACTAGCTACATTACATTTAAAATAGTCCATGAGTTAGCGGTGGGTGGTGGCGTTGACTAGCTACATTACATTTAAATTACTTTATCAATCTTACTTTGTTGATACTGGATTAATGTGCTTTTTTAATGGTTTATCATCATTATGCTGATGGTGTCTAGTGGTCAGTGTGCCGGGCTGCGGATCGAAGCGTATCTGATTTGGTTTGGGTTGTTTGAATTTCACGCAAAACTACATGAGGGCTATCTGCGCTAGCCTTCCCTAATTTAGCAGTGAAAGACTAGAGGAAAAGCAGCTAGTCATCACCATCCACCGTCAACTCTTGAGCTACTCTTTTACCAGCGAATAGTTGGAGTGACCGTCACATTATAACGTCCCCACGGCTGAAAGGGCGAGCATGTTTGGTAGGACGGAGATTCCAACTCGCCAGGCCTCGTAACTGATCTAAGACTTCATTTCACTGAATGTTCAGCGGTAGGCGAATGATAAAAGTCGCAGCTAATCGTGTTATTTGGTTCAAAGAGAGGTAAAGAACAACAACTTTATGATGGGGTACTCTTGACTACCTTCCCTCTTTCTGATTATTAGGGCAAAATTAGGGACGGATATATCAGAACCCCAGGGTTCTCTAACCAAGCCGTTCAGCCCTAATATGCATATGGTACTGTTCAACCGACAAATTTTAAATGATTGTTGACTGGTGGATGTTTTAGAGGCATATTTCAGTCTTACTAAGTTGATATTCGTACAATATTTTTAAAGAATTAGTTCATTATTATCAGAATAATACTAACATGCCATTCTAAAGGAATAAATAAGCCTTAACATAGTCATACTGTTGGTACGTTTTTAAAGTCATAGCTCAGTTTTGTTAGGTTGATACTGGTGTGACCTTTTATGCTGATGCTGGTGTACTTGCCATTTCTAAAACAACAGATGAATCTTATTAAGCTCATACTAGTTTGACGTCCCTAAAGGAATAGATCAAACTTACGACATTATTACTGGTGTAACTCTCCTAAGTTTGCTTTATTGGGTTGACAATGAGATGACGTTTCTAAAGGAATAAATAGGTCTTATGACATTATTACTGGTCTAATATTCCTAATGTAATAGGTTTGTCTTATTGGGTTGATACTGACGTGACGTTTCTAAAGGAATAAATAGGTCTTATGACATCATTACTGGTCTAACGTTCCTAATATAACAGGTTTGTCTTATTGGGTTGACAATTTTGGGGGTATAGTTCAGTCTCATTAAGATTGTTCTTACTGTTGTTAGTGCAAATCTATTAATTGGGTTATTTGCGCTCTGTCATCACGAAGAATTAATCTCTGCTTACCCACTAGGGACGTCTCATTAAGACCTTCAAAACGCATAAACAGCTCCAAAGTGCAGAGAGTGTTTTTTTCTTCTTATGGTTGCGAACCATGGATTCAGATAATTGTTCAATCTTATGGAATTGATAGTAGTGTGAGATTCCTAAAGAAATACTTCGGTTTAATGACTTTCAGACATTGGTGTTTCTAATGCAATTTTTCACTCAGACAATGGTGTTTCTAGTGCAATATTTCACACAGACAATGGAGTTTCTAATGCAATATTTCACCCAGACAATGGTGTTTCTAGTGCAATATTTCACCCAGACAATGGTGTTTCTAATGCAATATTTCACACAGACAATGGTGTTTCTAATGCAATATTTCACTCAGACAATGGTGTTTCTAGTGCAATATTTCACTCAGACAATGGTGTTTCCAATGCAATATTTCACCCAGACAATAGTGTTTCTAGTGCAATATTTCACCCAGACAATGGTGTTTCTAATGCAATATTTCACCCAGACAATAGTGTTTCTAGTGCAATATTTCAGTCAGACAATAGCGTTTCTAATGCAATATTTCACACTTGCCTTGTTTATGGTGTGAAGTTTTTATTGGGTTTATGTTGGTGTGACCTTTGTAAATATATAGTTTCGTTGATTAGGTGGATATTGGCTGGTTTTTGCCAAAGGAATAGTTCGGCCTTATTGTGTTGATACCAAAGATACTTTTAAGGCTATAATTTATAATAGTGTGACGTTTCAAAGAAATAACTCAGTTTTACCAGATTTTGACAAGTACAATGCTTTAAAAGGAATAGTTCACTTTTAGCAGGTTAAAATTGAATAATTCTTTGGTATTCGTTCAATTCTGGTTGGTGTTTCGTAACGAAAATAACAGCCCAGACTTATGTTTTGTTGTTTTTTATATATGTATTAGTAGTTAGGTCAAAGCTACCAAGGCTATCCCTAATTTTGAGCTACTTACAAGAAGGAAGACAGCCATTCAGCAGCACCTAACCACCCATCATCCATGTTCAACAATATATTGTCAGGCAGCCACTCAACGACACCCAATCAACCACCATCCACATTAAACAATGAATTGTCAGACAGCCAGTCAACGACACCCAACCAACCACCATCCACATTAAACAATGTATTGTCAGACAGCCACTCAACGACACCCAATCAACCACCATCCACATTAAACAATGTATTGTCAGACAGCCAGTCAACGACACCCAATCAACCACCATCCACATTGAACAATGTATTGTA
>NW_013667374.1:191354-197735 GCF_000517525.1 Limulus polyphemus | reverse complement strand
CTAGGTTGATGCTGGTTTGATATTTCTAAAAGTTATTTCATCTTAGCATGTTGAACGAGTTTGAAGTTTATAAAAGTTTCTTCTGTGCGCTATCTGGTGCCCTGGACACTGCGAGTATCAAAACCAGATTTTTAGTGTTATAAATCCTCAGACTTACCTCTAAGTCACGGGGGAAGGGGTCGTTTTTAAAGGTGTAATTTGATCCTAGCACGTTCATACAGATGTGATGTATTTAAAGGAATAACTTAAGTTTAGCACATTGATATAGATATGATATTTCCAAAAAAAAAAAAAAACAGTTGTATTTTAACAGGATAATACTGGAGAGACGTTTCTTCAGAAATAATTTAGTCTTACGAAATTGGTACTGTCAGGATGTTTCTTATGGAACGTCTTAGCTTTAGCGGGTTCAAGTTGGTTTGATACAGTTGAGTAAATTAGCCTTAGTGGGTTCACGTTGGTTTGATACAGTTGAGTAATTTGGTCTATTGGGTTCAATGTTGTTTCATACAGTTAAGTAATTTAGTCTGTTGGGTACAATGTTGTTTCATACAGTTGAGTAACTTAGCCTTAGTGGGTTCAATGTTGTTTCATACAGTTGAGTAACTTAGCCTTAGTGGGTTCAATGTTGTTTCATACAGTTGAGTAACTTAGCCTTAGTGGGTTCAATGTTGTTTCATACAGTTGAGTAACTTAGCCTTAGTGGGTTCAATGTTGTTTCATACAGTTGAGTAATTTAGTCTATTGGGTTCAATGTTGTTTCATACAATTGAGTAAATTAGCCTTAGTGGGTTCAAGATGGTTTCATACAGTTGAGTAACTTAGCCTTAGTGGGTTCAAGTTGGTTTGATACAGTTTATAAATATAAAATAATTCAGCCATTTTTCCTACATTGATGTACCAAATATTAAGTTGTTGTATGGCATTAATATATATGTCGAAATATTTTCTTGTTTATAAATTAGTTGAACATGATGTTCGGTAAATTAACCGTTTTGGAGGAAACATTTTATTTTATTGTTAAATTAAAACAACGCCATTATTATTCTACAAAATGTCAACACGTGATGTTCAGTTTGGTTTGGATTTTGTCAAAAGTACTTCTGTAAACTAAAACACTTCCGACATTGTTGTTATAGATTATCAAATTCGAATTATTAATTAATTAGATTAAAATATAATTTCGAATTTGACTTAGATGATCGTGTAGGCTACTCACCATGGCAACGGCGTCTGTGACTATAGTTACAGTCTCGCTAGTGCAGTATTAATTTGGTAAAATTCACTTAAGGAAATCTTCTTCTGTGTTTCGTGATACAAAATGGGTTATTTTTTCCAAACCTATTATTTCTCATTATGAGATGATTAAAATACAAGTAGCGTATTCTATATTCTGTACATTGGATGTGCTATATTAAACATCAGTTGTGGATGTAAAAAGTTGAACTTTGTGGATGTTAGTTGATTATATCATATCGATTATTTCTTTTGGTGCATATAGTTATGCTAGGAACTATATATTACTGAGAAGTTATTCAAAGATTAAGGCACATTATCATGTCAAATTTGAAGCTCTTTCTAAAGTCCTTCGAGACTACAATGACAGTTTGCTTAGAAAGTCAAAGACGAAAACTCTGTACTTAAAATGGTAACACCTTCCTTTTTCTGCCTAACATTCCTCTCATAACTGTTCATTTATCGTTGAGCAGAGTATTTAATTATCTACCAATTGTCTGCACTTAAGCTTGTATAACACATACAAGACCTCGACCTGGCGTCAAGAGCGTGAAAAGAGTCTCCCACGTTCGATCAGCAGTTGTCCAGGTAACCCTAGACGTTAAGCTTAAGCTCCACTTAACCTAAACTACGTTCATCAGTAGTGTCAGCAGTAAACTAGTTCTGGCGCGCACTAAGTGCTAATCAGCACGTCACCTGCTCACAGTCTTAATTGCCGAGACGGCTCCACATGCAGTCACAAAGTAAATAGGTGTGAAATAGATTCATTTCTGAAAGAAAACGTTAATTTATATAGTCCCACTGAGTTTAAGTAAAGTGACACTTCTGTGATAAGCCCTAGACACTTCTGTGATAAGCCCTATCCATTCATCGAGGCTAGTTAAGGCGTTCTTACTAGCTGAAATGGGAGTCTGCAAAAGAATTACAATTATCACGGGGAGGATGATGACTTAAAGCACAACAGATATTTCGAATCAACGGAAAGATTATAATAGTTGACTTCAAATGGCATTAAGCAGATGTTACATGGAGATAATTCATTTACAATTTCAAGACCTTTTAGTCTAAGCCGCATACTTTTAGTTCATTAACATTAAGTTCTGATAACCAAGAATGATATCCAAACTGTATTACTTATAATGATTAGAATGCATTGTTTCACCAGTTTAACCATTTGCAATTAATGTTCCAATCCATTAAAAAGTATTTTTCAAGTTTAACACCCTTAGAAATTAAACTTGTGACTTTCAGTTCATAGCGAAGAATAGTTGATTTCTTTACAATTTAAACTTGTGATTTTAAATTCATATTAAAATATCTTAACTTCCTTATAATTGAAACTTGTGATTTTCCATTCATAGTAAAGCATTTGTAACACTTTTACAACTGAAACTTGTGGTTTTAAATTCATATTAAAATATCTTAACTTCCTTATAATTGAAACTTGTGATTTTCTATTCATAGCAAAGCATTTTTTAACTCCTCTTCAACTGAAACTTGTGATTTTCCATTCATAGTAAAGCATTTGTAACATCTTTACAACTGAAACTTGTGGTTTTCATCCGATCCGTGGTAGTTAATTAGGTTAAAATATCTTTCAGGTCCCGAAGGGGTCAAAAACTTCTGTTTCTCTTAACCCCACTTCATGAATTAAGATTATACGTTACGTGAATATGAAGGATTTTGGACTAACAGGGGTGGAGTTTTTAATTAGAAACATAGATGTTTGAACAGGGGTGGAGTTTTTAAATAGAAACATAGATGTTTGAACAGGGGTGGAGTTTTTAATTAGAAACATAGATGTTTGAACAGGGGTGGAGTTTTTAATTAGAAACATAGATGTTTGAACAGGGATGGAGTTTTTAATTAGAAACATAGATGTTTGAACAGGGGTGGAGTTTTTAAATTAGAAACATAGATGTTTGAACAGGAGTGGAGTTTTTAATTAGAAACATAGATGTTTGAACAGGAGTGGAGTTTTTAATTAGAAACATAGATGTTTGAACAGGGGTGGATTTTTAATTAGAAACATAGATGTTTAAACAGGAGTGGAGTTTTTAATTAGAAACATAGATGTTTGAACAGGGGTGGAGTTTTTAATTAGAAACATAGATGTTTGATGCCAAACCAACTTCGTAGCAAAGCATTTTAACTCTATTATAAATGAAACTTGTGGATTTTAATGTATAGCAAAACATTTTTAACTCCTTTACAATCGAAACTTGTAGCTTTAAGATACATGGTGGTTTTTCTTCCACGAACAATAACTTCATTGTTGTAACTTAAACCGAACAAAGGACATCGTGTTAAAAATGCTACCAGCAACAAATTGATATCATCATGGATTTCCTGAAGTGAATGTATGAACAAAAATATATTTTGCTTTCTGAACATAATTTCATTGATCAATTTACAAACTGATGTACATAAATAAAACATTCTGGACTTCTGAATTCTCTTAGACTGTTTCTTTCTCTCCAGGTTCTCAAGCCCAGTTAGATTTGTTTCTTATTAGTGTGAAAACAGCAGTCTTCACACTATTATATACTTTTTATTTTAGGTCATCAGTGATGGCGTCGAAACTGTAATTACTGAACAATATTGATACTTTTTATTTTAGGTCATCAGTGATGGCGTCGAAACTGTAATTACTGAACAATATTGTACATTTTTTATGTTAGGTCATCAGCGATGGCGTCGAAACTGTAATTATTGAACAATATAATATACTTTTTATTTTAGGTCATCAGTGATGGCGTCGAAACTGTAATTACTGAACAATATTGTGTACTTTTTATTTTAGGTCATCAGTGATGGCGTCGAAACTGTAATTACTGAACAATATTGTATACTTTTTGTTTTAGGTCATCAGCGATGGCGTCGAAACTGTAATTACTGAACAATATTGTATACTTTTTATTTTAGGTCATCAATGATGGCGTTGAAATCTTTTGCCATCACTTGGTCCACAAGGTTTTTCAGGACAAGTCATGACTGTAATTACTGAACAATATTATAAGCCAAATATTTACATTTTGGTCCACCATTGGATCGTGCTCAAGAAGTCTTAATGCAAGTGTACAGGTTTTGACTTAATAGTTATGAAAGATTGTTTACAGCATAACATTATCTGTGTTCTCATAGTCTCTATTATTATTCCTTGTACTAATCCCTATTTAAAGTATTAATTTATTCTGATTCATGATGGTCAGATCGCTAGAATAATTTCAACAACTAACTCGGTATAGTATATAAATATATATATGTATATATATGTAGAGAGAGAGAGAGACAGACAGACATAATTCAAGCTTTATATGCATATTTTTGCATGTGTAATATAAACTGGAAACTTCAAATTATCATGTTATATATTTGTAACAAACTCACGAAAGTAGTTACAGCGACATTTCGACTAGACGTTTGTTGCACTTATGAAGGAACGGCTTGTTTGCTCCTTCAATATGCAACTTTGACAGCCTGAACTAATGGTAGTGACAGCGATATGTCGTATTAGGGAGTATGAATTAGTGTAAAGGCACTGGTTTTGATTCTGTAAGTGTACCCCAAAAAGTCCCATAATAGGCTTTTAGAAAACAAACATTAAGCGGCTGATGTGACATAAGAGAACAAAGTACAACAGAGACGAACAAATACGTTAATATTATTCACTGGTAATGGTAGTTCGTGGTGGAGTATTCAGCCGTCTTTCACGGGAATTGAGAGCCTACAGCAAATTCAATTTGTGACTCTTCTTCCACGTGAAAGCCGCGTTTGATCAGGGAAGGAAAACGACAACCAACTGGACACGTCATGACAGCTTTATTTCTCTTCGTTTGTCGTATTCTGTAACACACAGAAGGAACGACTCGGACGTAGATGTTGGTATTTTCTGAAACGCTTTTCTAGAAAACTTCTCATTGTTCCGTGAAGGAAACTTGGAATAATAAAGTGTTTCTTTATCAAAAAAAAAAGAAGTATTTGTAAACAATACAACACAATAGATGAATAAGACCAATCTCAGATATCTTAGTTCAACAATCATACAAATAAAAACGTCCATATGTATATCACAATCTATCGTTCTTTGGTTACTGTTTCACTTGAATTAAAACAGGTTCCCAGTATTATCTTGGTACTTTTAAGCTTAATAAACACTACATGCTTAATAAACACTACATGCTTAATAAACACTACATGCTTTCGTTTAATTTTCTTACATCTAAATGTTTGTTAAGCGTAAATTAGTAAACACAGTTTGTCTGATAGTTCAATTGGGTTATGTTCAATGATTAGTTACGTTCAGATACTAAATACTAGTTGCGATAAAGTTACAAACACACGAGCTTTAAAACGTCTTCGTCAATATTTAAAAATTTGTTTGTTTGCCTGAAGTTAAACACAACTCTACACGAGGGGCTATCAGTACTTTGTCCACCACGGGTATCGAAACCCGGTTTCTAGCGTTATAAGTCCGCAGACATACCGCTGTGCCACTGGGGGCGGCGTATATTTAAAAGTAGAGAATACTCTAATTTACAGGAAACTATAGGTTATATTACACAGGAACTATAGGTTCTATGATACAGGAACTATAGGTTATATGATACAGGAACTATAGGTTATATGATACAGGAAACTATAGGTGATATTATAGTGAGTGGTGATACTAAACAAGCGATGTGAAGATGTTGTTATGGTCAGTAACTTATACGATCATTTAAAAGTCTAATTAATAACTATTTAGTCTTTTTTTAAAGATATAATCGAATAACAACTGATATTAACGATGGATAACTGGCTGATATATTTTTTTTCTCTCTAAAGTATCATAATAGGCTTTTAAATAATAAAAATTAAAAGGCTGACGAAGAAAAACGAAATTAATGTTGCCCATTAATAATGTTTAATACTTGAACAATGAAGACTTTTGAAGATTATTCGAGATTTTGCTTGATATATATAAGACAGAATTCCCAGCTTTAAAGAGTTTTTTTTTCATTATGTTATCTTTTTGTTTCGAATTATTAGGCCTAGCATGGCTGGTGGTTAGGGCTCTCGAACTAGCAATCTAAGGGTCATAATTTCGAATCTTGTTACCGAATATACTCGCTCTTTTCAGTCAGGGGAGCGTTATACTGTGAT
>NW_013667374.1:189919-191333 GCF_000517525.1 Limulus polyphemus | reverse complement strand
CTATAGGTTATATGATACAGGAAACTATAGGTGATATTATAGTGAGTGGTGATCTAAACAAGCGATAGTGAAGATGTTGTTATGGTCAGTAACTTATACGATCATTTAAAAGTCTAATTAATAACTATTTAGTCTTTTTTTAAAGATATAATCGAATAACAACTGATATTAACGATGGATAACTGGCTGATATATTTTTTTTCTCTCTAAAGTATCATAATAGGCTTTTAAATAATAAAAATTAAGAGGCTGACGAAGAAAAACGAAATTAATGTTGCCCATTAATAATGTTATACCGTTGTAATGTTTAATACTTGAACAATGAAGACTTTTGAAGATTATTCGAGATTTTGCTTGATATATATAAGACAGAATTCACAGCTTTAAAGAGTTTTTTTTTCATTATGTTATGTTTTTGTTTCGAATTATTAGGCCTAGCATGGCTGGTGGTTAGGGCTCTCGAACTTGCAATCTAAAGGGTCATAATTTCGAATCTTGTTACCGAATATACTCGCTCTTTTCAGTCAGGGGAGCGTTATACTGTGATGGTCAATTCCACTATTCGTTGGTAAAAAAGTAGCCAAAGAGTTGCCGGTGTGTGGTGTTAACTAGCTGAATTCCTTCTAGGCTATTACAGCTAAATTAGGGACGGCTAGCGTATATAGCCTTGGAATAGCTTTGCGCGAAATTCAAAACAAACCACAAACCAAGCCTTTCGTGCCAAACAAGAACTCATCAGAAGAGCTGGATTTATGGTAGCTAAAGACTCATTTCAATTTCTCTTTACATTTAGGCTTAATGTCTATGATAAAAACCACGCTTAACTACACGTGTTTTATTGTGTTTTTTTTTTTTCATTTCCTCTTCATAAATTATTAGTCAATCAAATATTTAAAGTCAGGTGCGTATCAAAATAACAATGTAAAAATATTTTTAATGGCCAAGTGCATTTCTGGTAAGGTATAAAATAAAATGTAAAAGAGTAAATTTCGTTACACATATTTGGGAGATGTAAGAGCTGGTATGTGTAATTTACAAAAGATTTAATTGCCATTGACACAAGATGGAAACATTGAATATCAACAAAAACAGTAATTACAATAATTACAATTGGAGCTGATAAAACCTGTTTTAATACATTAATGAGCTCATTATTGTAATGTATGAATAATTTCTTTTTTATTGTTCTTAATCCTAAAATAAATTAAATCAACTGAGACATTCTCATATTTTGAACCCTAACTACACTGTAACTATGCTTATTTGAAGAAGTTATGAATAAAAGTAAAGAATAGTTTATAGAGATATGTTAAACGTACTATCCGTTATACCCAATGCTGACGACGCTTTTTGCTCAATACCAGAGCTCATCAGCTACATGGGATACGAGCTATATATATATATATATATATAT
>NW_013667374.1:185618-189741 GCF_000517525.1 Limulus polyphemus | reverse complement strand
GGGTGTCGATACCCGTGGTGGGCAGAACACAGATATCCCATTGTGTAGTTTTGTGCTTAATCACAAACAAACAAGCAACTCTACCTTACCAAAATTAAAACTGGAATGATAACGGTCAAGGTATTACTCATTCTAGCCATACGTAAAACTGGTTCGATAACGCTTAGGTTGCAACTCTACCTGCCGCCCCCCAGTGGCACAGCGGTATGTCTGTCGATACCCGTGGTGGGCAGAACACAGATAGCCCATTGTGTAGTTTTGTGCTTAATCACAAACAAACAAGCAACTCTACCTTACCAGTTGCAACACTACCTGAGTTAATCCGATATATGATATCAGTTAAAACAAAGTTCATTCCTGCTAATTACAAGGTAATACGATGAAATTAAAAAGAAAACTTTTGTACGGCGGACCTAATAAACTATAATTAATATTAATCAAAAGTTGTTAGTCAACTGAATTGTAATAATACTTTATTATTACAGAGAAGAGAGCAAGGAATAAAGATTTAAAACGTGTTGAAAACGATCTTATAATATTATTTTTAATGCATGTTAAATCATTACAGCAATAATTTCTTAAGGGTTTTATTTGAAATGAGAGAGAGAAATAAAGATAAAAAAGAATTGAAAAAAATGTAACAATATTGTTTACCTTAGTGTATACTAATTTTAAATGATCTGCTAAAACAACTCAACCTTAGGTGCTTATATAAATAAAACAACTCAACCTTAGGTGCTTGTATAAATAAAACAACTCAACCTTAGGTGCTTATATAAATAAAACAATCAACCTTAGGTGCTTATATAAATAAAACAACTCAACCTTAGGTGCTTATATAAATAAAACAACTCAACCTTAGGTGCTTATATAAATAAAACAACTCAACCTTAGGTGCTTATATAAATAAAACAATTCAACCTTAGGTGCTTGTATAAATAAAACAACTCAACCTTAGGTGCTTATATAAATAAAACAACTCAACCTTAGGTGCTTGTATAAATAAAACAACTCAACCTTAGGTGCTTATATAAATAAAACAACTCAACCTTAGGTGCTTATATAATTTTCTTTAGCAACATAATTATGAGAGAGGCAGAACATAACATCGCTTTCTGCCTCCCTCCGTTCAGCCTGATTTCGCATGTTGCATTTACAATAAAGTTTTAAAAGAGCGCAAAGGAGGGTCTTATAAGAAATACGTCCAACACCTGGTGTAATGACGTGAAAATTAATGACGTGTGTATATAGTTATCTGACTAACGAGCCACGCAAAGTGCAAGTTTGTGTTATCTATTGGAGCTGAAGCTTTATCTGAGTACTACATTAACTGTATAGACAAAGTTAATCGCCTTGTAACACCCTGTTGCTCAGTCTTCGTTTCTTGTTGATTATTACCAATAACGTGCTCATTAACATATTAGTTTTGCTTTTCACGGTGTGATAAGAAACTCGCAGGTAAGAAGATCTTAAGAGTTTGGTGAGTTGTAATTACTTTATTATTATCATTCTGTAAAATTTTTAAAGAAGATACTTAATATCTTATATCTTATTTCAGTATGTTAGAAAAGCGATGAAAAGAACCACACTGCCCAATAATGATAGTGACCATGATTTTGATAAACGAAATTCTGGCAACAGCTTTAACAGATACACTTAGAAGTAGAATAATAAAACTTATAGTCGTAGCGCACATACAAATACGTAGCATATCTCGATGTTATGATACAGGATGATAAGCAAACATAGCTCGTTGTTATGATACAAGTACAATGAAAGATGCATTAACAGCTCGATGCTGTGGTACTGATGGATATAAAACACCGAGAAGCTAAAAACAGTGCAAAACATAGTTGGATGTTATGACATAGATAAACTGAAAGATATAAAATCACATTCAAGGCTTGACACAAATACAAGACAGGATGCAAAAACACACATCAGTGGTATGTAAAAGAAACTCAAAATGATACAAAACCATAGCGTGACACAGATAAACAAACGGTTAGAAAACACGGTTAAATACGGCATAAATATCCGGAAGATCCAATGGCAAAGACACACAATTGATTACTATACCATAGCTCAAAAAATATGTAAAAACTCAGACTGGTGTTACGACACATTCATAAAAGGGGGAAAAAAATACAACTTGATGCCATGGACTCGAGTTGCGTAGTAGGAAGGGATTGAAGGAAGGGTACTGTAACAGGTGAGTAGTATAGATAATATAACAGGTGAGTAGTATAGATAATAATGATATCAAAAGAAATGAAAGATAGGAACAAAGTAGAAAACGTACAGAAGTTTCTAGAGGCATTGGTCATTAATCATGCCTATAGTCCGAGTCGATTCTTTACGATCCGAAACGTTATGCATGATAACACTATTGTAACGTCAGATGGGTAGAATTTAAAGTTTGTATACTACACTGTAATATGTTAGTATTGTTGCCTGTAGTACGTACGTAGTATATTTTTGAAACCTAATACGTGTTTGGAAGTACCATGGACGTGTATCCTGGAGTGAGTTGTTCTGGCGTGACATTAAGTACCATGGATATGTATACTGGGGTGAGTTGTTGTGGCGAGACATTAAGTGCCATGGACATGTACCCTGGAGTGAGTTGTTGTGGCTTGACATTAAGTACCATGGGCATATATCCTGGGGTGAGTTGTTCTCACCCCAGGATACATGTCCATGGTACTTAATGTCTCGCCACAACAACTCACCCCAGGATACATGTCCATGGTACTTAATGTCTCGCCACAACAACTCACCCCAGGATACATGTCCATGTTACTTTGTTGTGGCGAGACATTAAGTACCATGGGCATATATCCTGGAGTGAGTTGTTGTGGCGAGACATTAAGTGCCATGGACATGTATCCTGGGGTGAGTTGTTATGGCTTGACATTAAGTGCCATGGACATGTATCCTGGAGTGAGTTGTTGTGGCGAGACATTAAGTACCATGGGCATATATCCTGGGGTGAGTTGTTGTGGCGAGACATTAAATGCCATGGACATGTATCCTGGAGTGAGTTGTTGTGGCGAGACATTAAGTACCATGGGCATATATCCTGGGGTGAGTTGTTGTGGCGAGACATTAAGTGCCATGGACATGTATCCTGGAGTGAGTTGTTGTGGATTGACATTAAGTACCATGAACATATATCCTGGAGTTAGTTGTTTTCCAAACACTTGTGACATCAGCATATCTTTATGCGGCAGTTGCCAAAAACTAAAGATTCGGGAGTAAGAAATATAACGCAAAACTGAATTTTTTTTGTGTTTGAACACTAGACCAGGAGGGTGACCTGGTATTTACAGCTATATTAAACTATTATCAGATGTCTTATTTCTCCATCTATGTATATGAATACTTAAATCATCAGCCAGGCTGAAAACAACGAAATTCTTACACATTTATGCTTAGAATCGCACCGGAAATATAAACTGTGAGTACAACTTAGAGTATTTGTTATAGTAGGACCCAGCACCGGACATATAAACTATGGGTACAAGCTACAATATATACGAAAGTAGGACCCAGCGCCGGACATATAAACTGTGAGTACAAGCTACAATATATACGAAAGTAGGACCCAGCGCCGGACATATAAACTATGGGTACAAGCTACAATATATACGAAAGTAGGACCCAGCGCCGGACATATAAACTGTGAGTACAAGCTACAATATATACGAAAGTAGGACCCAGCGCCGGACATATAAACTATGGGTACAACTTAGAGTATTTGTTATAGTAGGACCCAGCGCTGGACATATAAGTTATGGGTACAAGTTAGAGTATTTGTTATAGTAGTACCCTGCGCCGGACACATAACCGTGAATACAAGCTAGAGTATTTGTTATAGTAGGACCCAGCGCCGGACATATAAGTTATGGGTACAACTTAGAGTATTTGTTATAGTAGGACCAAGTGCCGGACATATAAACCGTGAACACAAGCTAGAGTATTTGTTATAGTAGGACCCAGCGCCGGGCATATAAACTGTGACTACAAGCTAGAGTATTTGTTATAGTAGGACCCAGCGCCGGGCATATAAACTGTGACTACAAGCTAGAGTATTTGTTATAGTAGGACCCAGCACCGGACT
>NW_013667374.1:180000-184699 GCF_000517525.1 Limulus polyphemus | reverse complement strand
GGTACAAGTTAGAATATTTGTTATAGTAGGACCCAGCGCCGGACATATAAGTTATGGGTACAAGTTAGAGTATTTGTTATAGTAGGACCCAGCGCCGGACATATAAACTGTGAGTACAAGCTACAATATATACGAAAGTAGGACCCAGCGCCGGACATATAAACTATGGGTACAAGCTACAATATATACAAAAGTAGGACCCAGCGCCGGACATATAAACTGTGAGTACAAGCTAGAGTATTTGTTATAGTAGGACCCAGCGCTGGACATATAAGTTTTGGGTACAAGCTAGAGTATTTGTTATAGTAGGACCCAAGCGCCGGACATATAAACTGTGAGTACAAGCTAGAGTATTTGTTATAGTAGGACCAAGCGCTGGACATATAAGTTTTGGGTACAAGTTAGAGTATTTGTTATAGTAGGACCCAGTGCTGGACATATAAACCGTGAATACAAGTTAGAGTATTTACTATAGTAGGACCAAGCGCTGGACATATAAACTGTGAGTACTAGCTAGAGTGTTTGCTATAGTAGTGTCCACTATTATTTTTCTACTGAGGCGTAACCTCATACAGAGATAGATCAAAGAAAGCTAGGCTGAATCAATGTTTCAGTAACGTATATCACTCGTTTCGTGAATCAAGGAGATTATCATTCCGTGTTCTATCACAACTGACTCTTGTTAAGAAATGCATACACAAGAGTTAACAACACACGCTTCCCACACTGGAAAGATAGGAAACAGTTACTAAAAGAACACTAGTAGTCGAACATGTCTGGACCCCCATCATTTTCTATTCAACTGTCTTAACGTTTAATTGAAAACGAAAGCAAGGTGAGATGAAATTTGTGACAGAAATGAAGCTACAAAAATCGAGATGTATTAAAATGTCTGATTGGCATTGTTACCTTTCTAGCCAAACAAGGTTTTCAGTTTCGTTCAAAGACAGTTGTACGTTTTACAAATATTTCATTTACTACAAACATGCCAGTAAAGGCACCGCCCTCATCCGTACAGCGAAGTTTGTAGTTTAAGAAAAAGGGCTCTCTAATTGAAATGTTCTCTCCTGAAACTGAGCATATCTCTTGGTAATATTAACGACATAATAAGCCCAGATTTTAAGTTGACGAATGCTAACAAACTAAAACTTTACAAATTTTCTTAAACTCCTCGAAATTAAAGGCTACTTTTGTGAAGAGGATAGCTGGGGAAACTAGAATTACATCCACATTTCTCTCAAGTCCCCAGTGCAGGTCCAATGGACTTCTGCTCAACGAAGTTTCTATGACAACTCTGTTAAATCTGATCTTTCCATCTTTCGTAGAAGTTTACTACAATAGAAACTACGGTATAAGTAAATAATCCGTAGATAGGATCATCACACTGATTGTGATTGATGGTGGAAAACATATTTCAGTACTTCCGAAAGACACATGGAATTTTAAATGTTATTTTTATAAACTGAGACTAACCTTCAGAGTATATCAGTTGATTACTTTCGTTTCAGGAACTAAATTAAAATAAGTTTTATTTCGACATAAATGTACACACCTTTTTTTTTTTCTGGTAGAACACTCATGATTATTGCATATTTACGAGTTTAACAAAGGCTTCTTAAAACCAATATTAACTGGTCACTCTGTCTTTAGGTTGTTTTCGCAAGAGACCTAAATTTGGGTGAAGAATAAAAACAGAGAGAGATTTGCTTTGAAGGAAGACGTTTTGTCGTAGAATAGACTAAGAATAAATAATGTCAAAGTATTTGTCATCCGAGACAATGTTTTATTTAGCAGGTTTTGAGTGTCTTTAAGGCTAGAAAGATCTGTTTCAAACACAAATAAACAGAAAATAATACGACAGTTTTTAACCGTTAACTGCATTAATCTTCAAATATTTGGATTTGGTATGTCAGAACATGTTGAGTTCGAATATAAAATAACCGTAAAGAAAACTTTAGGTAATCTTTCTTGCCTCGTCAACTAGTGATCAAACAACATATATATATATTACGTACACGAAAAGGACGTCACATTCGTTTTTGTTGGGTTTTTTTCAGGACGTTAAGCCAACAGAGAAAAAAAAAATCTTGATGTCTCACAGGTGGTTCGTCAATAATCCTGGCAACTTCAAATAACAACAAAAAGTAAAACATAATTTTCTACACACTACTGCTTGCACATTCTCATCTGTATCAGAAAGTAATTACGGACATTATCTTGAATTATTATAAAGAGACACAACAGGGCCATTATTATAATCATCCATTAGGAGACAGCTGGCTACCATGGGTGGTGGGTGGAATAATCTCTCTGGCATCCAGTACTGTATTGGTAACAGTTAGCTTTTCAAAACGGGCAGGTAATTTACGTGCTGAATAGGACTGAAGCACAGATGGGCACTACAATTTATATTAAAAACGTTGTTGTTTTAAAGAAGTTATGCATGTTTCAAAGTCTGACCAGTTTCTTGATGTTATATTTTGTAATCAAGTTTAATTAAAAAAAGAAAAATTAGCGCAATTTCAAATATGAAATAAAACTTCACCTCGATTAGTTTCAACGTTTTGAGCTAGTTTTTGAAGATATAAATTAACAAACGTGTACGACCAACAAGAACTGTTACGTATCAAACAAAAAGAGGGATAAATATACGTCACGCATTGTTCTAAACAATAATTATATTATAAGTGCTAGAAGAATAAATGAAACGTAGGTATATTTTAAACTAAGCTACTTATAAAAACTTTAGACTAAACAATAATATAGATTAACCAGGAAGGCATTGTACAGATTAGCCTGAAGTGAACTGTATAGGCAGAAAATGTAAAGTATTTATACACTGGATAAGTAGTGTATGACTGTACACCAAAACTATACCGTATCTACTAAAATAAGCTAGAATAGAGAGGTGATGAATCACTTGATAATAGACATATACCGTATAAACTAGAATAGAGAGATGGTAAAAATAAAATATATATATGGTAAGTAATAACTATCAACACTATCTTACTAATTCGTTAGGTTTAGGCTTAAAACCGAACATGACAACTTAGGGAACTATTTTCCTGTTAATTGCAAATTTTGTTGTTAAAACGCTATTAGTGTTAACTCATTAAATGATGTTATCGCGTTAGTTCGTAAAATGATGTACCAATTACAAGCATAAAAAAATGACCTAAATATCCGTGTTAAGCTTGTTAGTTAATAACGTCAAACACGCCTTGATGAAAGATCAAACTGTGTGATTAAACATATCCAGCTCACATTTCTTTCAGTCGCTAATTAGGCCTATGTGTATACTTCGTATACGCTTCAGTAATTAATTTTATACAATCAACTCCTAAGTAGCTAAACTTGGTAGGTAGGTTTTAACACCATCGTTATGTACTTTAATTATCCTTAATTCAGTTCGATTTTTGAGTAGACTTAGAGGATGTGAGGTATTTCATTAGTTACTTACACGTTTCTGTAAGATAAATAGGTGTTCACCTCTGTAATTTTCCAATGCAAATACGCGGTCTTTTATCACGTGAACAACCCTATATCACGCACATTTTTAAGCTAAGTACGTCATAAAATTAAACAATTAATGAGCTTCGTTAGAAATACACGTTCTTAATAGGAAGAGTATTTTCTACTATAGTTTCCTACTTTTTCACATGTTTAGTATAAAGTACAGGTAAACGCCATTCATGTATCTTGAAAGGTTTGAAAATTTAATACGTTTATTGCCTTCCACAGTGTTTTTAGAAAATGTTAATTTTTTCTAAAAATTTTTCCATGAGGTATGAAGACTACGATTGCTAATTACTAGCACAAACAGCCGCCCATAGGGCGGTGTTTCTGCTAGTACTATGAATGCTAGAAAATCTCAAAATGAAAATGAAGAAAAGCAAATAATAACAATAATTTTCCCAATACTTTTTTAAGTATGAAATTTATCAATCTTGAGATTTCCAAATATTGTTTATACATGCAATACTTAAGTTATAAGGTTCTGGTGTTTGCTAAAATCATTACGATGGTTTAAAATATATCATGCACAAGTTTCTGAACATATAAAACTATGTAAAAATTCAAGGATTTTTTTTAATTTTAAAAATTTCCTCAAACACCTCTCAAAGAAACTTTGATTTTGAAAATATTCTGACAACGAAAGATGTACTGAGGTCATTAATTCAATGACAAAATGGTCATACTTACACAAAAAATTTGCTTCATGTTGGAATTAATTTAAAATATGACAACGTTATTCCGCGTGAATTAACTGGCACTACTATATAGCTCGTAGGTGGAGACTTTTATTACATTTTTCTTTTACTTATTTTACGTTTTTCATAATGTACGTGACCCACGTACTCAGTCTTTTGCCTTTATAAGTGTTTAGAAAACTTGGAATCAAATTGAGAAGATCTTTTCTCGATTTGAAATTTCTCAGTCGTTGTAAAAGACAGAAAATCATTCGTGACTTCATCTATATAATGTTACAATGAACCATTCTCTACAGAGGACTAGGAAAGAGGACTGTCGTATGTATGATGTTGTAGTGTGAAGAATCCTACAATGAATCATTCTCTACAGGGGACGAGGGAAGTGGACTATTGTATGTATGATGTTATAGTGTGAAGAATCCTACAATGAATCATTCTCTACAGAGGACTAGGGAAGTGGACTATTGTATGTATGATGTTATAGT
>NW_013667374.1:170667-179020 GCF_000517525.1 Limulus polyphemus | reverse complement strand
AAAACGAAAACTAGAAAGACACATGGATAAAGAAACAAAGTTATAAAAATATTTATTTAATTCTATACAGAACTTCTCCTGTTATTCTTTATTTGATTGTTGTTAAGCGCAAAGCTACAAATTGGGATACCTGTGCGATGCTCACCGCTCGTATAGAAACACGACGTTTAATGTTATAAGTTTATAGACTTACCGCTTATTCACTGGGGGCGAGTCTTGTTGCACGAGTAGGAACAGTAGTTCTGCCCCAAGTTGTTTTATTTTGTTGCAATTGTTCAAAGATTGTATACCCCAGTTTCCGCTTTCACTAGTCGGTGGAATCTGTTGAAAACACAATTAACATTACATTAAAATACCAAATACAATGCCCCACAGTGGCTCAGCGGTAATTCTGGAGACGTTTAACGCGAAAAAGAAAGGAGTTTTAATACTCATGGTGGGCAGAGTACATATAGTCCATTATGTAGCTTTGTGCTTAAAAATGTGCAAACAAACACCGATGGTCAGCAAGAGTAGAATCAGTCCATCCACTAAGAAATCAGGTTGAGGGTGTTTAGACGAGATCAAGGCTTCAAACAATCTTACGTCAGAATTTAGGAAGTTTATGGCTTCCGAACAAAAATCTCAGAGTTATAAAAGAATAACGTTGTGAGCAACAATTTGTAGAGTCCAGATCTTGACATTCAAAAGGCTCGCGGTTTATTTGGAGGACTTGAATCCTTTCAATAGTCATATCGGAATTCCGATCCTCTGGATTTGTTTCATGTAAAA
Organism: Limulus polyphemus; assembly: GCF_000517525.1. NCBI lineage: Eukaryota > Metazoa > Arthropoda > Merostomata > Xiphosura > Limulidae > Limulus > Limulus polyphemus. The sequence goes on along the minus strand of NW_013667374.1, from coordinate 178,249 downwards.
AAAATCTGCTGCTTCACAGGCTGATACATGAGGAATATCCACACAGTTCAAAGAGAAACGATCTTAAAGGAGGAAAGTAATACCAGGTAAACTTGCAGAGGATGAAAGGTTACCAGATTTGAAAAAGTTTTTAATCGTGAGGTTTTCAATTCTGTCTTAGACACCACACTTTTAAAACGATAACATGGTAAGTACGACAGGCGAGAAACCGAAACGTTTCAGCAGCGAAGGCCTTAAAAAATACTCTCAAAACCTAGTAGGTTGTTACCTTGAGGATTTAAACCCGGAGAGTCCTGAGAACGACACTGAGTTCTTCACAAGTTTTCCAAGTGAGTCTTCAAGGATGACTTGGTAACAAAGGCACCCATTAATTGCCTTTAGACGAGAGTCCCCCTAAAACAGAAAATTAATTGGTACTTTTTATTTTTTGCTGTCCTTCTGTAACCATGGCTCCAAATGAAAGAAGGCCCAAGCTAACATTAATCAAGACCTATTTAAAAAAAGTCCATGGGGAAGAAAACGTCAACTGATATTGCAGTTGTTACTATAGAGAATTTCAAATCAAGGCGGATAGTTTGGGATGAGCTAATTAACTAAAGAGTTTTAGAGAAGGCTAAGAAAATCCTTTTGATAAAGTATTTAGTGGTAATTGTGTTTTCTTTTTTTTTCTGCGGAGGTTAAGAGACAAGATTTGATTCTTCAACCGAGTCTTGGCGTGACACTAGTAGGAAAAGCATGTTTTTAGTTGTAAAATCAAATTTTTTTTAGAAGTTTCTTATAGAACAATGCTTGTTTGTCTGTTTTAGAGCAAAATCCAGAATTTCAACTGGCAAACTTACCGACCGCTGTCTCACCGGGGACTATCAAACAATGATAAGGAGAATATTTAATATTTATTCAGATAACGAAGGTATCGAAAATGAACTAACTTTTTGGAGAAATTCTATATTGATTCGGAGATATGAAGTTAATATGATAAATAGATATTATTACAAAATAAAAAATTCATAATATAATGGTATACGTAACTTGCTGATGATAAGATGGGTGGAAGCAGCATTAAAATATAGGAATAAATTACATGATAAATTTAATAGAGGGTAAGTATAATATCTGACAAATCAAGGATTTATGAAACACCTTGTAACTGAGTAAATGTAATGTTGTGCAGACAAAAACGTCAGATATAAGGATGAAAAAAGAAAAATTACCGTAATAAAAGGGGAGGAATTAATATACTGGCTGTTTTTTAACACACGATGGATGTGTTAATTGGATTGAAGCTACAATAATTGAACGGCTAGTAATTTTAAACACTTTTGTTTGTTTGTAGTTAAGCACAAAAGTATACAATGGGCTATCTGTGCTGTGTTACTGTGAGACAATTTCAAACAAAGAAATATAAAACAGGGGAAAACTGTCAATAAACTTACTTTTTATAGTTTGTATATATAGTAAATACATATATGGATGTATTGGGCTAAGTGTTCTTCTACAATAGGTGTCTGTGACTTATTGGCGATAAATTCAAAACTCAACGAACAGCACTCACTCCACTTGTTTTCAAAATAATATATATATATTCGGAACTAGTTAAACGTATGTACGTCAAATTCTTTACACTGTAGAGATCATAGGCATATCATAAACACTATATAGTTCTCTTCTTGTTGTCAAAAGTCCACTTAGGCCTATTCATTTGTTTTAGAATTTCAGTTGACAAGCCGAACTATTTTTCTTTATTGCTATTGCCAAACTATCCGAGTATAGTTCACTTACTTTATGTCGAGTTACCATAGTTGTATCCTATACTTCTAAAATCGTCTGCTCCTTTTTCTCTCTTTGTATTTCCGAGAATCGTCTACATATTTGTCAAAGTCCACTGAGGCTAGTTCAGTTACTTTAGAACTCACTTTGATGAAATAAACTATTCTTCTTAACTCTTTAAAAACCGTTAGTCTCACTCTAATATATCAACCGTTAGGCCTATATTAATCGTTAGGCCTTCCACTCCTACGACGATTAGCTTCCCGTTTATCTTTTCTTGGCTGAATTCCTTGTCGTAATTTCTAGTCTGCTCTGTCTGTCTGTCTACTTTGATCGTTCATCTCATACTATTTATATGTTTCTTACTTAATCGTCTGATCGCTATATCCTCGGCATCAATAAATTTCACGCGATGTTCTATAATCTCGACATCAATGAGTTATAAACACAACGTATGACTCTTACCAAAATAAGTAACTAAACTTATCACAATAGTTACTTTAAAATAATTGCTTCTAACTCTCTTGTTCTGAATAAAACTAAACAATAATAAAATATTCACTCACAAAATAAATTAATCAATAATATCTATACTAAACAGTCTTTTATATCATGACAAAAACGTAGATTATGAGTTTAGATGAAGGACTGGGAATAATTCCATTGCGTAAGATACTTTTTCATTGGTTAAATTGGTATCTCTGGTGATAAAGAAAACGGAATGCTAGTATGAATACGGAATACTCAAAATGTATCCTGGCTGTGACCATGTTCAACATGAACGTGTATTAAAGTTATAAAACGCAGAGAAATGAATTCCCTCGAAGAGCTATCAATCATTACTTGACTAATTTGTACATGTGTGTATTTTTTGTGTGAACTACAAAAGAAGAAAAAATGCATATAATATTTAATTTCGAGACTAGCTGAAGATAGGTAAAGAAAATAAATAAATAAAGAGATTGGTTTAAATTATTGAGCCCGAGTTTTAAGTCTTAATTAACGTATTGCAATATGTGTACTAAAAACAAGTTTGCGTGTCTCATTATTATGATTTTCTTAAACACAGTTACTGATAAAAAGTTGTCATTGTATGTAAGTCATCACCACTCTAACGTCACCCATTTTGTATATTCAAGGTTTGTGTATCTTTATTGTATTTTTTAACCATTTGAAATATTTACGTTTTCGCATTGCCATCTAGTTACTGGTTAGAAAATTAAAAATTATCTAGTTTTTTTGTGTTTTTTATCATTGAAATAGCCCGAAGTTTATGATATTGATAGTCTAGGTTTTGTTAAGAAAAAATACCTTGAAGTCGTTTATCGTTTTTTTGTGTGTTTTTTTTTTCGTGCAAAGCCACACTGGGCTATTTGCTGCGTTCACCACGGGGAACTAAACCCCCGTATTTTAGCGTTTCTCCGCAAACTTACCGCTGCTCCATCGGGGGACCATTGAGATCGATAAGTTGTTGGTAAAATTCTAGTCCACTCTTTTAATGGGCCTTTACGTAATATAACGGTAGTCATGCCTACGTTATTATTATTTTATAAATCGGTTTGTAGCTAAGAAAAGTTAATAAAGACGAGTGGTCTTACATAAATAACTTGATAAGAAAAATTTATTTCAAACAAGAATTTTTATATTCAAGACTTATTGAATGCATTACACAATATATGTTATAATAATTTATGTTTAATGTTATTTTGATTTATAAACACACGATCGTCTCTTCATTTCTCCGCGAATTGTTACACAAAGATGTTTGTTCAATATTGTTACGTCTCTGTTCGTTTGTTAATTTCCTGTATAATTTCTTTCCGATGAAACTTTAGCGATACAAGTCCTTTCTTAAATAAAACTAGTTTATTCTTTCTCAACACAACTTTGCAATACACTTAATTTCCACAGTCACTTTAACTTAAACACACGCTATAATTCACAACGATTCACGCACTTTACTTACGGTCACTACCACGCTTGACTCAATTATAGGTCTCTATCTCTGCCTGTCTGCAATTATCTGGCGCGCTTATATACAGGAATAGAGGGCGTCTAGCAAATACTGGATTATTCGTGATGTTCCCAGATCCTTCTAGAAACTCATCACGTGTTACCAGCGTCACGTGACTTCTGCTGTCGTAACAATATTATTTCATAAAAATTTCTTATATTCTAAACCTTAAAATTCGTACGATATGAATGTAGATGTTTTTTGTTTACCTGAGAATTTGTTTCTTTGAAAGTGATATGGTGGTAAACCAATCCATCAAAAGCTATTCAAATAATCGCAGAACGTTTATCGCATTTACTAAAATATTTTGTAGTTATAAATTACTTCTAAGGACAATTGATATATAATGTGTAGTAGACGATGATTTAAAATGGGTTGATGTAAAAAGTTTTGTGATGTAAGAGTTAGAGAAAAGACATGCTTATAGGAAAAATGAAGCAATTTATCAGGACTGAACTAAGCAGCAAATTCGTGGATTTTTTTTTACCAAAGTAAGAATTAAATAAGGTTGGGGGGGGCAATATCCTTCACGATTTGTTTCTTTCTTTTTTTTTAAAAAAAAAAGGTGTCTTTTATGGGGTTACAGATCGCACCTTCGCAAGGGATTAGTTTCGTCTTGATTATTGTATTTTGAGGAAGACATATACACCGTGATGGTCACACTACGTAAGTGGAAAGAAGGAAGAAGAGAGTTCAAAACATGTTTAGTTTTATGATCAGCTTGACAATACTTTAGGTTACTATGCGATGTTTTATGTATACATGATTAATGAAATCTCTCAAACTCTGTGAAATGTAAGACACCAGGGGGTATTTTGATAGTTGAAACTGGCGAACACTTTGAACAAAAATCCATAAACAAAGGCGGTTGCAAAAAGGTCATGTAATCTGAAATAGACAAAACGCAAAGCAGTAGTTAGGTCACTCATGCATTACGGGCTACAAGAAACAAAACAAAACCCTATTTTGTTGATGACCTGTAACATAACGCGGGTCATTACTACTTCCTTTTGTGCATCCGGGTTCCTTTACTGGATATTGCTAGGTCTCAGTATTAATTGTTACAAAGGCTTTGAAATTTACAAATCAATTTTTAAGTTACTGGTAATGAGATTTGTTAAATAAATCGTCTACATTAAAGAATATTATTTACCCAACCCAACAGCGGTATTCGTTTCAAAGTATCATATACTTTGCATGAAACTCAGTTAGTTCTCTCAATATCATAAGCACAGTTAATTAATCAATGAGATTTAATATGACTTTCTTTGCCTTGTTCAATCGTAAACCGATTAGAATTTCGTGCGCATTTTTAGGAGCCTAATAATTCCTAAAGTATTCCAAAATAAATATTTAAACATATGTTCTTGAAACTGCTGGAGAACATCAAATCATATACATATAGTCTATGTGAAAAACAAAAAAGTCCAAACCTTGGACTGAACATCTACTATTTTATTTAGATTACTCAACATCACACAATAGTTCCAGTCAAACCAAACTTTAATAAGTAGACCTATATCTACAAATTTAAGAGAACTTTCTAAGAGTTTCAAGTTCTTTGGATTTTTTTTTTCTCTTTTGAATTAAATTCAAATAACAGAATTGAATCTATTTATCTAGAAATAACTGTATTCAAAATATCTAAACTGAAGCTCCTCATACAAACAAAATGAGCGTGTACTATTACTGAAACAAAAAAGGAGAGAATAATGAAAACATTCGTTATAAACAAGCTTTGTTAGGCTTAAACCGCTGAACCGCCTTTTCCCGGAAGTAGTCCAGGCTCAGGGGAAATCTAACGTTATGTTCGAAAGATTACATTCTAGAGCGACTCGTATTTTTTGCTTATTTCCTGTTCGTTTCATCTTGCTATAGTTAAGATTCTAATAAAATTTTAATAAACAAGTTCAGGCTTAGTTTAGCTACGACACTGCTCCATTATGTAAACGTAATATCGTACTGTAGTGGTTAGAACAATTGTAGTATGGTTTTGTTTGCAAATATTATCATTGGATTCCAGTTTAGCTTAAGGTGAGTTTTAAACAACAAACGTTGAAACTGTTATATCGAACGTTATAGTTAGGCCTCAAAACTTACAGAACATTAGTGGAAGAACACAAACGACAAACATTGGAACAGTTATGTCGAACATCATAGTTAGGCCTCAAAACTTACAGAACATTAGGGGAGGAACGACGCCCACTTAATATTTCAAAATGACAATATGTAAACATTTGTAATCATAATACTTTTTCTTTTAAATTTACGACCAAACATGTCTGACTCATTCGATTGCTTCCCACGTCATAAATCATGATGAGAGATGAAAATAATCTTAACACTTAAATTTTATGTAATATGAAAATTTTTTTTAAATTTTAAAATCATAACTAACGGCTTTTAATGACAACAGAAGATAAAATTGTAGAGATATTTTATTATTTTTTAGTGGCGAAATTAAAGTAATAGTATCGTATGTCTGGATAAACTGTATTAACCGTTTTTTGAGAACGGGTTTTGTAAATTATATAATTCTTCTATATCATAATGAACATATATGTGTACTTCTGTGTATGAAATACTATAGCTGTTTAAAATTTTGAGGCTTAATACAAAGTGAAACAACGCATACTTAGCTATAAGACTATGTGCTAGTTTGGGTGAATGTTTATAAAACGGTAGCATTAAACTTTGCAAATGAAATATTTAATAACTTTATAATGTCATATTGAGTTAAAAACTGACTTAAATAATGCATCGAAAATCATGAAAGCTATACTTAAAGCAAGGCTAATAAAACACGTATTACGTAAATTTACATATTAAGCCAGGTGAAGTATAAAACTAATTACATAAAAATAAAATGTTTCTATGTAAACTCAGTCTATTCATAGATAGCTAGACAATCGTGTGTAATTCATAAGTTGGTATATAAGTGTCTTTAGACACAGAATAGTTCGAACTTCATTACCTATGAGAGTATTCATATTATAACGGATTAGGTATAGATAATGTTGTTCAGACGGATATTATGTTAGTTACGTATACATATTATGTTACTTATAGTATACATATTATGTTACTTATAGTATATATACTATATTACTTATAGTATATATATTATGTTACTTGTATTATACATATTATATTACTTATAGTATATATATTATGTTACTTGTATTATACATATTATATTACGTACGTATACATATTATGTTACGTGTATTATACATATTATATTACTTACGTATACATATTATGTTACTTATACTATACATATTATGTTACTTATAGTATGTATATTATGTTACTTATAGTATACATATTATGTTACTTATATTATACATATTATGTTACTTATAGTATACATATTATGTTACTTATAGTATATATATTATGTTACTTATAGTATACATATTATGTTACTTATAGTATATATATTATGTTACTTATAGTATATATATTATGTTACTTATAGTATATATATTATGTTACTTATAGTATACATATTATGTTACTTATAGTATATATATTATGTTACTTATAGTATATATATTATGTTACTTATACTATACATATTATGTTACTTATAGTATATATATTATGTTACTTATAGTATACATATTATGTTACTTATACTATACATATTATGTTACTTATACTATACATATTATGTTACTTATAGTGTACATATTATGTTACTTATACTATACATATTATGTTACTTATACTATACATATTATGTTACTTATAGTGTACATATTATGTTACTTATAGTATACATATTATGTTACTTAT
>NW_013667374.1:165636-169880 GCF_000517525.1 Limulus polyphemus | reverse complement strand
CAATCTTCTCTTATAGGACAGTTCCAGCACAATCTTCTCTTATAGGACAGTTCCAGCACAATCTTCTCTTATAGGACAGTTACGGCACAATCTTCTCTTATAGGACAGTTACAACACAGTCTTCTCTTATAGGACAGTTCCATCACAATCTTCTCTTATAGGACAGTTCCATCACAATCTTCTCTTATAGGACAGTTACAGCACAATCTTCTCTTTTAGGACAGTTACTAATCAAATCGAATATATGATTATCTCAAAGTTATTTTTGCTTCGTGAATTATTTTTCCATTTGTAGGTAAATATACGAACACTCCGAGTAGGATCCGTTTCTGAACGTGTCACTCGTGGGCCTTGAATCGTTTGTAGGTGACAATTCTTTCTTGGTAAATATACGAACGCTCCGAGTAGGATCCATTTCTGAACGTGTCACTCGTGGGTCTTGAATCGTTTGTATGTGACTATTCTTTCTTGGTAAATAAAATATACGAACGCTCCGAGTAGGATCCATTTCTGAACGTGTCACTCGTGGGTCTTGAATCGTTTGTATGTGACTATTATTTCTTGGTAAATATACGAACACTCCGAGTAGGATCCGTTTCTGAACGTGTCACTCGTGGGTCTTGAATCGTTTGTATGTGACTATTCTTTCTTGGTAAATATACGAATGCTCCGAGTAGGATCCATTTCTGAACGTGTCACTCGTGGGTCTTGAATCGTTTGTAAGTGACTAGTCTTTCTTGGTAAATATACGAATGCTCCGAGTAGGATCCATTTCTGAACGTGTCACTCGTGGGTCTTGAATCGTTTGCAGGTGACTAGTCTTTCTTGGTAAATATACGAATGCTCCGAGTAGGATCCACTTCTGAACGTGTCACTCGTGGGTCTTGAATCGTTTGTAGGTAACTAGTCTTTCTTGGTAAATATACGAATGCTCCGCGTAGGATCCATTTCTGAACGTGTCACTCATGGGTCTTGAATCTCATGATGATTATGATGTGTCACAGGGTTACTTTTCACGAAAAACAAAGAAACCCCCGTTATAATGTATGTAGAGTGAAACAAGGGTTGTGTACATGTGATTATAGAACTCTAGAATGAAATAAATATATCAATAAACGTTTGCCAATGTTGTACTTTGTAGTAATTTGAAAAAAATAAAGACAATTTCTAAAGGCATTACTATTTGAAGAAACTCGAACGATTGGTTCAAATGTTTCTTTTTCTTTTCATTGCGTACAAATAATTTAACTTTTCTGAAGATTTTGAAATATAATATTTAAAGGAAACTTGCTCGCCAGATGTATATATTTTATATACTGGCAGTCAGGTGAATTATAGAGGTATTTATAAGATATGTGGCCGATATGTTCTACAAGTGTTTATAAGATATGTGGCCGATGTATTCTAGAGGTGTTTATAAGATATGTGGCTGGTGTATTCTAAAGGTGTTTATAAGATATGCTGATATATTCCACAGGTGTTTATAAGTTTGCGATGGTGTATTCCAGAGATGTTTATAAGATATGCGATGGTGTATTCTAGAGGTGTTTATAAGTTTGCGATGGTGTATTCCAGAGATGTTTATAAGATATGCGATGGTGTATTCTAGAGGTGTTTATAAGATACACAGTGGTGTATTTTAGAGTTTTTTATAAGATATGCGGTGATGTATTCTTGAGGTGTTTATAAGATATGCGATGGTGTATTCTAGAGGTGTTTATAAGAGACACAGTGGTGTATTTTAGAGTTTGTTATAAGATATGCGGTGATGTATTCTTGAGGTGTTTATAAGATAAGCGGGTATGGTTTGTTTTGAGGAAGAGTTTTACAATACCATAACAAACAAAATATCATAAAAACTAAGAAAAAAAAAACTTAAAATGAACCAGATTGCAGGATTTTGTGTCCAGATTTTAAAGTCAATTTGATTACATTATACACCTCTGAAATCATTACTGCTTGTTATTAACACAAAGCTACAAATGGACTATCTGTGCTGTATCCATCTCGGGTGTTGGAACCTAATTTTTAGCGTTATAAGCCCTCGAGGTTAGCGCTGAGCCAGCGCGCGCGGGGGGGGGGGTTATGAAATTATACAATATCAATAGAAATACAGGGTCGGCCATTCGGTATAGCACTGTACTGTACTCCCACCCATTTAATTGGGCAGATGCAAGCGACGGACAACTTGTACCCCATTGTATGCTGTTAACATTTTATTCAACTCTATACAACTAAAAGGAAAGGTAAAGAGCCTTGTTAGTGTAGCAGACGAATGGGTGGCTAATTATGGCACACCCTGCAGGTATTACTAAAACATAATATGACATTTTCTCTATAATCAAGAACCCTGTTAATACCACAAAGAAAAGTTATTTAATATAACCTTTGTTTCACTAAACAATATTTGTGGGTCTTTGCAAAAGGAACTTAACCTTTGTTTCAATAAACAATATTTGTGGGTTTTTGCAAAAGGAACTTAACCTTTGTTTCAATAAACAATATTTGTGGGTTTTTGCAAAAGGAACTTAACCTTTGTTTCAATAAACAATATTTGTGGGTTTTTTTATAAGAGAAGATTATGCTGGAACTGTCCTATAATAGAAGATTGTGATGGGGGATCCTCTCCCTTATCCATACACCACCCTTTCATATATCTAACTTAATATTTACGGTAAATATGATTAAATGCATGGGCGTAGGAACCGGTTTGGTTCAAACCGCGCCACTTTTTGGAACGTGAGTAGGTGTATAAACGCATTGCTTTTCAAACAAACCAAACCAACACTTTTATTTTCTTGGTAAACTCGTAAGAATATGATAAGCAATTGGGCAATGTATATATAAATATATATATATATATATATATGTTAGGAATTTATTTTATACTTAACAGTTCAAAAAACAGTCTCCGTATGTACGATATTTTTATGTAAAGCAGATAGAAAACATTTTTTTGATGACACGGACGAACGGAGTGAATTAGAATGCTATGAGTAAATTGTCAGCCAAGACAAGACGTTAACAGACGTTTTACAGACGTTAACAGCTTTTAACAGACGTTTTACAGATCACTTCTTTAAGTCAGACCGGAAAAAAATTCGATCAGGACATGTCAGCCCTGAGTTCCGGAGAACCGAGGAAATCTCCCGTTGATAATTTTGTTAGATGTCCTGATCTCTGAAGATTTGTTTGCTTGTAGTTAAGCACAAAGCTACACAACGGGCTATCTGTGCTGTGCCCACCATGAGTATCGAAACCAGGTTTCTAGCGTTATAAGTTCAGGGGGGGGGGTATAAACAAAAATACATCAATAATCCAAGACATCTCATAAGTCCAGATACTTACCGCTGTGCCACTGGGGAACTCTTCAGATTGATTCTGATAAGTTGTGGTTTGTATTAAACCCCAGAGGTCACTTTAAAAGATATGTTTTGTATTCTGAATATTTTTTTTAGAGACAGGAGTTAATTTATATTGTTGTTATTTTTCTAGAGGTTATTCTTTCTCATAGCAGGCGGTCTCTTTCAGAATTAAACTAAAATGTCTATAATTATATTGTTTACACTCTTATTTGAACATAAGACCCAACGATGTAGTAGGTAAATCACTCTCTTTCAGTTCGTTATGTAGCGGCTTTGAATCCTGACTCTAGATGAAAATCTTATATCACCCTCTTGGGATCCTCTCCCTTATCCATACACCACCATCACCCCCTTGGGATCCTCTCCCTTATCCATACATCACCCTTTCATATATCACTAATCAAATATCACCCCTTTCAAACAACCTACGACAAATAGTTCATCTTTATAACATGATTATGAAAATTTGGCCTTTTTATATTTAAAACTGTGTTGTTAAGATTTGTATATCTTTTAAAGTAAGTATTAATCATCTATACTTCATAAATTTGTATAACGGTTTTCAAGTAAAAGATCAAAGAGAGATCAAAGTTAATCATATATGAAAATATTATAACAGTTACAATTTAAAGATTCTAAAACAAGTTAAACGGTAACCATTATCAAACAACCTACGACAAATAGTTCATCTTTTATCAAACAACCTACGACAAATAGTTCATCTTTTATCAAACAACCTACGACAAATAGTTCATCTTTTATCAAACAACCTACGACAAATAGTTCATCTTTATATTATTTGGTTGTTTGTTTTAAAGCTATCTACTGTGTCATCGAGGGTGATCTGACTTTAATTGTGTGACTGTTAAGTGTGAGATA
>NW_013667374.1:160502-164626 GCF_000517525.1 Limulus polyphemus | reverse complement strand
TTATATATATATATATATATATATATAAGATTTCATGTTTTTGCTGTAACAGAACAATTAGGCCTACATGTTTTCCTCAGTGTTTAAACTACTGACCCAGAAGGTCCGTTTTACTTTACTGTCGATCCACATCTTGTTTCAGTACCCATAAGAACAATGTTACTGATGGAGTGATCAGGCTGGTAGATGTACAAGGCAAAAGGAAGGCCTTATTTTAATATTGACAGAAGACTTCTGGTATTAAACGGTTCTTTAAGGGCATTTCCTTAGTCTGGGTTTGTCTAGTATAGTGATGGCTGACTTGCTTTGCACTGTGTAAGGGATATCATCTTTCGAGGTTATGTTTCGATAGGTTTTGATCAGTTCTTCCAAGCATCATTGATAAACCTTGAATTCGGTGAAACTAGTCTGCTTCAGGCAGAGTAGCGAATCTACGTCATCCTTTTCTTACTGAAAATCGCAATTGGAATCCGAAGAAAAGAAATTCATAAATAAACAAACAATCAGTTAGTCGGCTGAATAATCACTGATATTTAATTGTGAAGACATCTTCACTTATTATTCAAACACTTAAATTACTTATTAGTGGTGAGTAAAGGACTACACTTCCACTGCTATGTGCGGTTTTCTTTATTCATTGCCTTCGATCTTCCAAACAGTACCGCTGAGTCGTGAATTTGACGGAACTAGTTTGTTGCAGCGGGAGTAGCGATCGTGCATGCTTCCTTTCTTATAAGATCAAGTTGAACATACAGCTTCGTGACAGAAGATTTGACATTATCTGTAATTCTTTCTCGTGCATGCTTCCTTTCTTATAAGATCAAGTTGAACATACAGCTTTGTGACAGAAGATTTGACATTATCTGTAATTCTTTCTCGTGCTTCCTTTCTTATAAGATCAAGTTGAACATACAGCTTCGTGACAGAAGATTTGACATTATCTGTAATTCTTTCTCACGCTTCCTTTCTTATAAGATCCAGTTGAACATACAGCTTCGTGACAGAAGATTTGACATTATCTGTAATTCTTTCTCGCGCTTCCTTTCTTATAAGATCAAGTTGAACATACAGCTTCGTGACAGAAGATTTGACATTATCTGTAATTCTTTCTCGCGCTTCTTTTCTCATAAGATTAATGTACAGTCTAACAAAGAAGATGAGGCATCAGTTGTACTTCGTTTCTGACCCTCCATTTTTATAGCATGAATTAAATAGACACATTAGATATCAACTGTTCTTCTTCTGCATACTTATCACTTTAAAACAACGTGAAGATATAAGAACTTTCTCTTTAATTGTTTCGTATTGCTGAAATCCTCCTCCCTACATTTTCTCTACAATAATATAAAGATATGATCTATATCCCGAAAGACGAGCAATCTTTGCTTTCACGCTATTATTTCTAGAATGATAACTTTTACCATAAAAACAGTTGATTGGCCAATTGTCAAAGTCCTTTCTTACGTTCGTTTATCGTATAGAATGTCAGCTAGAAGGTACATTTTAGTTCAGCTCGGTCGTTATTTTATGTACTTCTTTTCTCGTAACAACAATTTCAAGTTATGGCTTCACTTCAGCTGATTGGAAACATCTGTGACTATGATTGCCTTCAATTCAAAGAATAAGCTCTCGTACAATTATTTGAAAAGCCTTTGTTAAAAATTGATGTTAATTTTGGGCGTCTCTCAGAACATCCATAATTGAAGAGAGTAAATTCATCATATATATATCTAGGTCTCTATATACCGGTTATTATCCAACTCCCCACGTCACCCCTTCTATCTTATTTCACACGGGGTGGGAACCGGCCGGGAGGAGTCGTGTTTGGACCAGGTTCATGGGGCTTGACTTCTATCAATCATTAAGAAACTGAGTGAACGCCCTGACGATTCCATCCATCGCTTGGAGCAACGCCCTGACCTCTAGCGGCTAGATAATGAGCTAATGATTATAAAATCATAAAACATGCTTTGAATTATTTTCTCAACTTTAATGTGTGAAAACATCTTGCTCACGAGAAACCTTTATTTATCACACTTAAATTGACTTTTTATTTCTATCAAAGTTACCCAAACAGGTGGCATTTATTTCACGTGTCAGTAAATTCAAACTTTTGTAATGATTATGCAATAATAATAATTAAAATAATTAGATACTTCTTTGTTTTCAAGGCAGCTAGTCAACAGCTTACACCGCCAAGTTTAGGGTTATTCTAATCGAATAGTGGGATTTAACTGTCACTTCTATAACGCACTCACAGCTCCAAAGTGCGAAGCGCAATTCTGCGCCAACGAATCGCTATCCTAGTCAACAGCATACACCGCCAACTTTAGGGTTATTGTAATCGAATACTGAGATTTAAATGTCACTTTTATAACGCACCCATGGCCTCAAAGTGCGAAGCGCAAATCTGCGCCAACAAGTCGCGAACTGTAGATCCTTCGTTCCGGCACGCTAAACAACTAACCACTTGGTCATGCCAGCCCGAAAGATTAAAGTGGTGTTCATAAGAAACTGTCCACTGTAAAGTTTTCCGCAAAACACATTTTACGTTCTTGTATTGCTTAAACTGTTTAGATTCCAAATCATTAAGTGCCACAGAGAAAAGTTAAAATAAATAGGAAGGAAGATAGCATATATTTCTAAAACAGTTTTAGGATAGAGGACTGATAGATTATAAAATCATTATTACGAAACTCAAGCGTTAGAGAAAATATAATCAACAGTTTCTGAACAGTGCTTATAATAAAACCGTTTGTTTCAGTGATTTGGTTTTAAGATTAATAGCAGACCTTTTCTTATGATTTACTAATACATTTTTGCAAACTGTCAAGCCAAATCGTTACATAAGTTTGTCTGTATTTAAGGGGTCCTTAATGGTTGATTGCCTGTACTTATGGGGTCCTTACTGACTGGTTGTCAGTATTTAGGGGTCCTTATTGAATGGTTGATAGTCTTTAGAGGATCCTTATTGGTTGGTTGTCAGTAGTTAGGGGTTCTTCTTGAGTGGTTGTTAGTATTTATAGGTCCTTATTGATAGATTCTCAGTACTTAGAGAGTCCTTATTGGTTGGTTTTCAGTACCTAGGGGTCCTTATTGAATGGTTGATAGTCTTTAGATGATCCTTATTGGTTGGTTGTCAGTAGTTAGGGGTTCTTCTTGAGTGGTTGTTAGTATTTATAGGTCCTTATTGATAGATTCTCAGTACTTAGAGAGTCCTTATTGGTTGGTTTTCAATATTTAAATGATATCATAAAAGTGAAAGTAGGGCCTCGAAAATTCGCTTTTTACAATTTCAACGTAAAACATTAATTTTTATTATCTTGGATATCAATAAGAATAATGCTCAAAATTAAAATAAAGAATATATACTAACTGTAAAAAGAGTTTCTGTTTTCTTATGCGTTCTTCTATATTTGTGAAATATGTGGTTTTATATTTTAAATCAATCTAAGTTAGTTTTTACAGTTTCAATAATACTTTCGTAGCCAACTTGACCTCAGACGAGGCTTTAGTCTAGGAAAAAGTAGGGTTCTCTTCACATGAAAACTAAATTAGATCTTAAAATACTTTGAGTGAACACATGGCCTACCATAGCCTATTGGTTTGGATGCTCGATTTGCAAGCTGCTGGTTGGCGAGCGTTATAATGCTTCGGTAAATCCCACTAGCGTTGATAAAGAGTATCCCAAGAGTTGGCGTAGGTGGTGTTCACTACCTGCTTCCCCTCTAGTTTAAAATTTCAAAATTAGGAGTGGCTAACGCAAGTAGCTCTTGAGTAGCCAGCCGCCACCGAACAAATTGTCGTTGATTATTGGCAAACAATATGAACTTGCATTCATCTGTAACAAATTGTCGTTGATTATTGGCAAACAATATGAACTTCCATTCATCTGTAACAAATTGTCGTTGATTATTGGCAAACAATATGAACTTGCATTCATCTGTAACAAATTGTCGTTGATTATTGGCAAACAATATGAACTTCCATTCATCTGTAACAAATTGTCGTTGATTATTGGCAAACAATATGAACTTGCATTCATCTGTAACAAATTGTCGTTGATTATTGGCAAACAATATGAACTTGCATTCATCTGTAACAAATTGTCGTTGATTATTGGC
>NW_013667374.1:153191-159737 GCF_000517525.1 Limulus polyphemus | reverse complement strand
TTGTTTGTTTGAAGTTATGCACAAAGCTACACAATGGGCTATCTGTACTCTGCCCACCACAGGTATCGAAACCCGGTTTCTAGCGCTGTAAGTCCGCAAACATTCCGCTGTGCCACTGGGGGGGGGGGGGGAGTTTCGATGGCAGCGCCCTCTCGGTTTTCAGCAGCGTATATAAAGTAACAGGCATGTATTATAATACTTATATTACTAATAACAAATCTAACAAAAAACTATATTATCATTTTAAATATTACCGCTCAGCAGAGGGCGTAGATGTTAGGTTGAAAGAAACCATGTCAGTTATGTGTATATATTGCGCTGGTATAGAGAATATGAAGGGTTTCTTTGCTAGTTCGTAGAGTGTGTTAAAACTTCTATCGTTGTGCAGGATTTACTTGATATTTACGTAGGTTACAAATAATGTCGGTGGATCTAGCTCTGATCTAATAATCTATGATGATGCTAATAATTATGTTAAAATATATCATCGAATATATATTTTGAAACTATAACTTGACTGAACCTCATAATTATGACATCATTAAAACACTTTTATTACACGGAAAATTATCTTAGCGTTTGAATTACTAAAGTTTAGAAAACAAAACCTCGTAAGAAAGAACTGATTTTTAATGCAAGTTAGTAACTGAATATCAGTCGAGTATTACACGTCTGACTGAATCCTCTCCCCACCCCCTGTAGCTGAACGATATGTCTAAGGGCTTATAACACAAATAACAAACAAAACTGAACGGAAAAAGATAAAAAATAATAATTAATTTTATTCAAAATGTTATGAAGTGTGTAATACAAGCTATGCTGTTCTGTTTAACCCTAGTTTTATTGACTTTGGTAGGTGGTTATAAACGTATTGTACCGGGTAAGTCGACGTGTATTCAAAATGTTATGAAGTGTGTAATACAAGCTATGCTGTTCTGTTTAACCCTAGTTTTATTGACTTTGGTAGGTGGTTATAGACGTATTGTACCGGGTAAGTCGACGTGTATTCAAAATGTTATGAATTGTGTAATACAAGCTATGCTGTTCTGTTTAACCCTAGTTTTATTGACTTTGGTAGGTGGTTATAGACGTATTGTACCGGGTAAGTCGACGTGTATTCAAAATGTTCTATAACCACCTACTAACGTCAATTAAACTAGGGTTAAACAGAACAGCATAGCTTGTATTACACACTTCATAACATTTTGAATACACGTCGACTTACCCGGTACAATACGCTTATAACCACCTACTAAAGTCAATAAAACTAGGGTTAAACAGAACAGCATAGCTTGTATTACACACATTCATACGTATTGTACCGGGTAAGTCGACGTGTATTCAAAATATTATGAAGTGTGTAATACAAGCTATGCTGTTCTGTTTAACCCTAGTTTTATTGACTTTAGTAGGGGGTTATAGACGTATTGTACCAGGTAAGTCGACGTGTATTCAAAATGTTATGAAGTGTGTAATACAAGCTATGCTGTTCTGTTTAACCCTAGTTTTATTGACGTTAGTAGGGTTATAGACGTATTGTACCGAGTAAGTCGACGTGTATTAAAAATGTTAGGAATGTGTGGAATACAAGCTATGCTGTTCTGTTTAACCCTAGTTTTATTGACGTTAGTAGGGGGTTATAGACGTATTGTACCGGGTAAGTCGACGTGTATTCAAAATGTTATGAATGTGTGCAATACAAGCTATGCTGTTCTGTTTAACCCTAGTTTTATTGACTTTAGTAGGTGGTTATAGACGTATTGTACCGGGTAAGTTGACGTGGAAAGGTAAACTATTAACCATGATACATGGAAGCAACGAAAGGAGGAAAAAATTTCAGCTATACCTTTTTTTTTGTACTGGGTGTTTCGAGTTCCAATAATTTTGTGTTGACAAGCTTAAGTACTCTTGGAGCCAGCTTAAACGTAGCATCTGAAAGCCGATTAGTTCCAGGAGCCATTGTCTCGTTCACTAACTCGTAATCATTCCATCAGCAGAGAGGGAGCACCGTGAACGTTAATCATGCTCTTGGTAAACCTTAATCGAAAACAGTAAGTACTTTACAAAGACTTCCTTTTCTCATCTCTCTCTCTCTCTTTGTGTTTTGTCTACCAATAAGAAGTAGATACGATTAAAGAGTTACACATTTTACATTTCACCTCTATAAGCTTGAGAGTGATGTTTATGTAAAATCCGACTAGTCATATTGTGTTTCGTCTTGTCGTCTAGCTCTATCTTGTAACATGAACTACTCATGTTGTGTTTCGTCTGGTCGTCTAGCTCTATCTTGTAACATGAACTACTCATGTTGTGTTTCGTCTGGACGTCTAGCTCTATCTTGCAACATGAACTACTCATGTTGTGTTTCGTCTGGTCGTCTAGCTCTATCTTGTAACATGAACTACTCATGTTGTGTTTCGTCTGGACGTCTAGCTCTATCTTGCAACATGAACTACTCATGTTGTGTTTCGTCTGGTCGTCTAGCTCTATCTTGCAACACGAACTACTCATGACGACCAGACGAAACACAACTAGCTCTATCTTGCAACATGAACTATTCATCTTGTGTTTCGTCTGGTCGTCTAGCTCTATCTTACAACATGGCCTTTTCAAGGGTGCTTGATAGAAAATGAAAATTTAATAACTTAAATACGTAACTGGCATATCTATCTATTAATAAAACCTTTTAACAAAACCATTTGTATAGATCAGTTGTCACCAATAACTTTCTACACTGGACTACTTTAGATAATGACCATACAGCCAAAGGCCGTGGTTTAAATGAATAAATCATTCCAAACATACAATTTTGCTTATTTTTTCAATATCTGATAACAGTGAGGACTACGATTCAGGCTTTCGAGGGTCTGATGTAAACCAAGGACTACTTTATAAAGGACAACTGTTCTATGGGTCTTACCTTATAAAAATATACGTTGTTTTTAGTAATGTATTCAGGATTTGATGTTGAAAACGTTCTTTTTAAGCAAGTTACAAAAAGAGTCTGAGTGACCAGTAGTTTTATTATTAAAATATATTATATAACGGAAATATTTTCAAGAATAATTTTCTTTCACTTTCATGTAAAATAAACAGTTATAATACAGTTAACAACACATATATTTCGAGAGTGAAATACACGAGGACTATTTCGTGATCTCTTTGATTTTTTTTTTATACTTTTCTCTCATTTAGAATGAATTTAAGTACAAAAAGACTTAGTGTTCTGGTTTTAAAAAATCTTCCAGTAAACGTTAACTTTGTCGGAGATAATTGAAGCTTGAGTCCTGTGGATTTATGCAATCGGTCTAAGTCGAGAATCGTGATTCTATTTCATCGTCGGCGAGCCTAACCAATCAGCTTTCCATGATCGATCCATCAATATTAGATCTCCATTTATTCCTGCTCTTAGCATCACAGATTTCGTTAAGAAGATTTAGAGCTTTGATCCGAACGTCTCTACATCGGTGATCCTCGGGGACGAAGGATTAGTTTTTGTTAACATTTATTACATCGCTCGGCCTTTGAAGATAAAGCAGCGTAGGCATAGCGAGTCTTGGCTCTGCCCATCTTCTGGTAGCTTATGTAACATAAACATTTCATTGACCTGTAATGAAGTGACCCGAAGAAGAAAATACTCGGACATCGGCTCTGAATTATTAAAAACCAGCTAGTACGAGATCTTACACGACAGAAAGAACTCGTAATATTTCTAAATACATATTGACAGTGAAGAACGATGATTAAAAGAATGTTTGTGAACATTCTCTATATTACAATACAAATAAAAGATTAACTGTTAAGACCTCGTTAATTATTGATTCATTTAAGGTAGTGTAACATATCTTCAGATTTATATTTTTGGGGATAATTAAAAGGAAATGCATTTGTAAATATGATTGTTGTTTAGTATTTTCTTATCGTTTTTAGAATGAGAAAATGAAATACATTTGATTTCAATATTTTTTTTACACAACTTTTAAAGTGGCATTTGTTCGGTCTAACGTAAAATACTGGTGTTTAGGTGCGTTCCGCTATGCTCTGCTGTAAAAACTATAACGCTTTTTATGTGTATTTCCGTTTCTTACCGACAGATGCCGTCTGTCGCGGAAGACCATTTAGTCTAAAATCAATAAGAAAATAAAATTACTTCAATTAATGTATGAACAATAATTTCATTGTTAAGTGAAAATCGGTTGATTATCCATTATTCTGGTTCGCTTTTCTTTTTTAATGACCTATATAATTTGAAGTCTGTTTTCCATTTAGAATACCAATTACAATAAAACATTCGGTAATATAACGAGCGTCGCCATATTGTTGATGCAGCATCTGTAATAGCGCTTGCATTAATGATAATAAACGGGAATTCACTTAATGATATATGTTAGCTTTCTTCCTTTTGAATTAAGCCTCCAGTATTTACCATAGATTACGTAGTCGTTCAACCAGTGGATAAATATATAGGTAATGAAAGTGTTCAAAAGTAAATGTAGTTTTATCGACATAAATATGGGTTATACGGTCTCATAAGACAAGGCTTAGTTCCTGTATGTTATTTCTAATAAATACGGATGGCAAAAGCAATCAATTAAAATATGTAAATATATTTTAACCTGAACGAAGTTTAATGACTTGTTGTAATATTTTAAAGTTTATTTGTTTCTAATTAAACACAAAGCTACACAATGGGCT
This sequence comes from Limulus polyphemus, assembly GCF_000517525.1. Classification (NCBI taxonomy): domain Eukaryota; kingdom Metazoa; phylum Arthropoda; class Merostomata; order Xiphosura; family Limulidae; genus Limulus; species Limulus polyphemus. The sequence continues at coordinate 155,042 of NW_013667374.1, read as the reverse complement.
ATCTGTGCTCTGCCCACCACGGGTATCGAAACCCGGTTTCCAGCGTTGTAAGTCCGCAGACATACCGCTGTGCCACTGGGGGGGCGTATTTTAAGGTATTCTCTTCACCGGAATAGCAAAACTTGTTATAGAAATAAAAATAGTATCAAAAATTTAAAAAAAAATTAAAAATAAGATTGTAGAATGATTTATTATGTAAAACTTCGCTTTTGAGTAAAATTAAAATTTCGTATATTTATCAAACACTAATAAATATATTTTTGAAATGTGTTTCATAAACGCTCTTAAACGCATATAATTTAGATAATATTTTTAAATTATGTTTTGAGGGTTGGTTGTTTTGGATATTCATGGAAAGGTTCACAGGAGCTATTAGCGCTAGCTGTACCTAATCTTGAGCTGATAGACAAGAGTGGATGTAGAGTCAACAACACCCTCCGCCAGCTCTTTGGTTGCTTTAATCGAATCGTTGAATACGACCGTCACACTTATAACGTGTCCACACCTCTAAATTGGAGAACATGATTTTATAGCAGCAGGACGCGAACCATGAACCCTCGGATTCACAGTTAGGGACGTAGTCATTTGGTCACGCCCGGTCCAATTCAGATTATTATACGAGGTTTATAATATACAAGTAACCAACGAAACGTGTTCTTACGAGAAGTAAATGTAATTCCGCCATGACGACTGTCCTCATGGTAACTCAGCGTTAGCATGAAGCTGATAACACTAAAATTTGGGGTTCGATACCGCGATGGACACAACACAGATAGTCCATGGTGTAGTTATAAGGTTAAAACAAACACCTTACAAAGAAACAATGTCGTGACGACTGCACTTATAACTATTTAACGTAATCACATCATAAGGACTGTCCCTACGACTAGTTACCTTAGTTCATTTATCAGGACTGTTGTTTTCTCCACCTAGGGTAGTCCCATAATCGGGATAATTGTTACGATTAATTAATGTAAACTTGTCGTCAGGAATGTTCTTAAAAGCAGTTAATGTAATCCTGTTATAAAGCTTGTTCTTATATCTAATTAGTGTAGTCCTCTTATCAGAACTGTTCTTAAGATTAATTAGGGTAATCTTTTCACCAGGCCTGTTTTTACGACTAAGAAGGGTAACCCTGTCACCATAAATGTTACTGCTACTAATTAGTGTAACCTTGTCACTATAAATGTTAGTGCCACTGATTAGTGTAACCCTGTCACCATGAATGTTAGTGCCACTGATTAGTGTAATCCTGTCACCATAAATGTTATTGCCACTGATTAGTGTAACACTGTCACCATAAATGTTACTACCACTGATTAGTGTAACCCACCATAAATGTTACTGTCACTGATTAGTGTAACCCTGTCACCATAAATGTTACTACCACTGATTAGTGTAACACTGTCACCATAAATGTTACTGCCACTAATTGTTGTAACCCTGTCACCATCAATGTTACTGCCACTAATTATTGTAATCCTACACCAGAAATTGTACTGCCATTAAATTAATTAAGATTTTAAAGGAACAAAAAGGAGCTTATCAGCCCATCAAGGATGTCCCTTCCAGCTCCCAATTATAACTACCCTTTACTACTCATGTATTCATCCAATCTTTTCTTGGACTCAGTAAATTTTCTGCCTCCACCACCCTTGAAGGCAGCTCATTCTAAAAGCCAACTACCCTGTTTCAAAAGTAATATTGTATAAACTACAGACGACTCCTACGCTGCCAGAATTTGAATTTATGCCCCCTTGTTGTATTGTTTCACTGCTAAACACAAAAACGTTTTATGGATCTATATTATCAATACCCTTAATAATCTCAAACACCTCTATCAAATCTCCT